>NC_133649.1:268019516-268319516 GCF_009905375.1 Apium graveolens | reverse complement strand
ATGATTATACAACTCACATGAATATCATATATTCAAACCATATATATATAAGCATATTATATCAACATCAAATCATGGTGACTCACGTACATGCTCATATATCGAAAACAGTTAAACACATAAACGAATTAAAAACTTTTCGCAAGTAGCTCTGATACCATTGAAGGGTTTTTAGCACATAAACGCAGCGAAAACGTAAATTTAGTCTTAAAAAAAAACTGAAACCCTCCGCAGGATCCATGCGAAAAATAATATTTAATTTGTAGTTCAGTATGTTTACCTTAAGAAGCTTTACGTCAATGGAAAGATGGAGGTCTTTAATAGCGATACAAGAATGATGAACGGAGATCCTTAGCAGCTGCTCCTCAAGTGTGAAACACTCCACCGGTATCCATCAAGAAAATGATGTAATGAAGGAGGAGGAGATGGAGAGAATTAGGGTTTTGTAAATCTTTTTAGTTTAGGCAAAAATAGGGTCTATAATAGTATATTTATAGGCAAAATTTTCAGCTGAAAATTTTCCCATAAAATATTATTATTATTAACCCTTTATTATTCTCACTAATAATTAAAACACCTTTTAATTATTAATCCTTTTTCTAAACTCTTTAGAAATAATTCTCTCACTTGATTTAATTTCTAAAAATTAAATTCTTAATTAATAATATTAAGAACCTTTTCTTAATTAATTTATAATTAATTAAATCTCATTTAATCAATTATTAAATTTTCCAATTAATTATTTATTTCATAAATAAATAATTATCAGCCATTATTAATTAATTCCTCCACCATTAAATCATTCTCTTTTACGGCGTGACCCTGTAGGTTCAATATTAAGCTGGTAGTAGAAATAAATAATAATAAAACTATTTTGTCATTATTTATATAAATTCTCTAATTCATTAAATATGATTAATTAATTAATCATATTTATTCTACATCGTGAGGGATACTTCTCAGCATATCGCGACTATCTGGATAATACGAATTCACTGCTTAGAATACCAAGAACCTATTCAGTGAGTAGTTACCGCACAATTAATTCCTTCTACCCTGCAATGTCACGATTAAATACAAGGCATGGAACTTGTGTCAAGCCTATCTTATTTAATCACTTGCTTTCCCATTCACTATGCTTAGTTCTATTTAATGTAAATTAGAAACTCCTTTCTAATTTCATTCACTCTGGCCACATATTCCTGAACTAACATAAGTGGATCAGCATTGAACATTCTCTTCCTACACTGGAAGGGTAGATCCTTTACTGATTATACACTATCTTCGTGTACAAATTCCTATACCCAGTAGAGCCCTTATAATTGTCCGTTGAGACTTAGACCTAAACCAAAGCATAGTTCAGTCTACACAAGATGACTATGATGACCTCAAGTCTAAGGATACTTGTACAACTATCACTATGTGAACAACTGCTGACATGTGAGTGAACTCCATCAGTTGTACAGCTGTGTGAGTCATGTTCAGTGAACTTATTCTATAATAAGCACCTACATACTAGCTATAGTGTCACCATATAAATGTCTATGAGAACAGACATCCTTCATAATGAAGCAAGCATAGTATGTACCGATCTTTGCGGATTAATAATTACCAGTTAGTAATCCTACGACCAGGAACTATTTAAGTTTAGAGTTATCATCTTTTAGGTCACATTATTCTGATCACATCACAATCCATAAAAAGCTTTATACTAAACTGTGGTACATCTTATTTAAATACTTAAAATAGATAGAGCCCACAATAAAAACAAAACAAGTCTTTTATTAATATCAATGGAATCAAAACAGATTACATAAAAGTTATCCTAAATCCTCATAAATGATTTGACTTAGGACATATCTCTTTCAGTATTGTATGTAGATGACATACTTCTTATAGGAAATGATATACCGATGCTGCAATCAGTCAAAGTATGGCTATCAAAGAACTTCACCATGAAGGACTTGGGAGAAGCATCCTACATTCTCAGTATGAAGATATATAGAGATAGATCTAGAAGAATGATAGGTCTTACCCAGGGTACATACATCAAGAAAGTGCTTAAAAGGTTTAGCATGGAAAACTCCAAAAGAGGTCTCATACCGATGAGCCATGGAGTGTCCCTTTCCGAAAAAATGTCTCCTAAGACACCTGAGGAAAGAGAGCGTATGAGTAAGATTCCTTATGCTTCAGCAATAGGATCTATCATGTACGCCATGTTGTGTACTAGGCCTGATGTTGCTTATTCAATAAGTGTGACGAGCAGATATTAGTCCAATCCAGGTGAAGACCACTAGAAAGCAGTGAAAAACATCCTTAAGTACTTGCGAAGGACTCAGGACATTTTTCTTGTTTTTGGTGGTGAATCTGAGTTGAAAATAGAGGGTTATACTGACTCTAGTTTTCAATCAAAGAGTGATAGAAAATCCATGTCAGGGTACGTGTTTACTCTGAATGGTGGTGCAATTAGTTGGAAGAGTTCCAAACAGTCTACAACGGCTGACTCCACAGTGGAAGCAGAATATATAGCTGCAAGTGAGGCTGCAAAAGAAGCCGTTTGGATGAGGAAATTTTTTTCTGAGATGGGAGTTGTTCCTAGCGTTGAAGAGCCTATTGTATTGTGTTGTGATAACAATGCAGCAATAGCAGAAGCCAAGGAACCTAGGTCTCATAAAAATTCTAAACATGTCCTACGCGCTTTCATCTGATTAGGGAGATTGTTGAAAGAGGAGATGTCAACGTCGAGAGAGTTGACACACATAACAACGTAGCAGACCCACTCATAAAGCCACTTTTTCAAAGTCACTTTGATCGTCATAAAGACAAGATGTATATTAGATACGAGAGTGATTGGCTTTAGTACAAGTGGGAGATTGAAAGAGATATGTCCTAAGTCCAATCATGTATGAGGATTTAGGAATAACTTTTATGTAAATTGTTTTGATTTCATTGATATTAATAAAAGACTTGTTTTGTTTTTATTGTGGGCTCTATATATTTTAAGTGTTTAAATAAGATGTACCACAGTTTAGAGTAAAGCTTTTTATGGATTGTGATGAGATCATAATAATGAGACCTAAAAGATGATAACTCTAAACTTAAATAGTTCCTGGTCGTAGGATTACTAACTGGTAATTAATAATCCGCAAAGATCGGTACATACTATGCTTGCTTCATTATGAAAGATGTCTGTTCTCATAGACATTTGTGTGGAGACACTATAGCTAGTATGTAGGTGCTTATTATAGAATAAGTTCACTGAACATGACTCACACAGCTGAACAACTGATGGAGTTCACTCACGTGTCAGCAGTTGTTCACATAGTGATAGTTGTACAAGTATCCTTAGACTTGAGGTCATCATAGTCATCTTGTGTACACTGAACTATGCTTTGGTTTAGTTCTTAGTCTCCAGGGACAATTATAAGGGCTCTACTGGGTATAGGAATTTGTACATGAAGATAGTGTATAAAGAATAAAGGATCTACCCCTTCTAGTGAAGGAAGAGAATGTTCAATGCTGATCCACTTATGCTAGTTCAGGAATCTCTGGCCAGAGTGAATGAAATTCGAAAGGAGTTTCTAATTTACATTAAATAAGCCTAAGCATAGTGAATGGGAAAGAAAGTGATTAAGATAGGCTTGTCACAAGTTCCATGCCTTATATTTAATCATGACATTGCAGGGTAGAAGGAATTAATTGTACGGTAACTATTCACTGAATGGGTTATTGGTATTCTAAGTAGTGAATTCATATTATCCGGATAGTCGCGATATGCTGAGAAGTATCCCTCACGATGTAGAATAAATATGTTTAAATAATTAATCATATTTAATGAATTAGAGAATTTATATAAATAATGATAAAATAGTTTTATTATTATTTATTTCTACTACCGGCTTAATATTGAACCTACAGGGTCACACCATAAAATAGAATGATTTAATGGTGGAGGAATTAATTAATAATGGATGATAATTATTTATTGATGAAATAAATAATTAATTGGCAAATTTAATAATTGATTAAATAAAATTTAATTGATTATAAATTAATTAAGAAAAGTTCTTAATATTATTAATTAAGAATTTAATTTTTGGAAATTAAATCAAGAGAGATAATTATTTCTAAAGTGTTTAGAAAAAAGATTAATAATTAAAAGTTGTTTTAATTATTAGTGAGAATAATAAAGGGTTAATAATAATAATATTTTATGGCAAAATTTTCAGCTGAAAATTTTGCCTATAAATATACTATTATAAACCCTATTTTTGCCTCAACCTAAAAATTATAAAACCCTAATTCTCTCCACCTCCTCCTCCTCTATTACGTCGATTTCTTGGTGGATACCGGTGGAGTGCTTCACACTTGGGGATCAGCTGCTAGGGACCTCCGCTCGTGGTTCTTGGATCGCTTTTAAAGGTTAGAAATCGATCCCTCAATTTAATTTACGATCTGTATGCATATTATATGGATTTTATATCGTAAAAATTGTTTTACCATGCTTCCGTGATAGATAAAATCCTACAGAAATGATTCTGAGTCCTAAACTAAAATAAAATAAATAACATTTTGTATATAAAATTGGTTTCTTGAAATGAACAATGTATTGTGTTATATCAAATTGGATTAGCAGATGGGATTGTGAGTCGTAAATGTTGGATTGTGTGATTGATTGATTGTTGTTATTGGTTTGACGTCGATTGTATTCGACGGGTAGTCCGATAAACAAAAGAGACGCTGCCCGATTTTCGGGGGCATATCCTGTAAAATATCAGAAATAACGGTCGAATGTATACAGTTATATAATTATAAATAAAATATTTTGTAAAGTATAACTGGCAACCTGTGTCCAAAAGCAAAGAGTATATGTGTTTTCCGAAAATGATTATCGAGTTAAGTTTTGAGTTTGTAAACTCTGATTGCTATGTGTATGGTATTAAGAGGTACAATTCCGAGTCGGGTTATAATAACGTATGGGTAGGTGGTTAGCTAGGATATGTCAAGCATAACTGGGTGTCTAACATATAGTATTTCGACCCTGTAGGTTTTAGTCGGGAGACCGGTGGACGTTGGACTAAAGATAACCTAGTGGTCAGTCAATGAGCTCAGTAGAGTTTCAGCAGAAAAACCTGAGTGTCGAAGTCAAATCTAATATGATCTAGTGGTTGGACGTTAAAGCCTGAGCGGCAGAGTCGGCTCAGAGTTGATCAGTAATGGTTATAAAGCCCTGTAAGGCAAGTACATCTAAACCTTTTTCGAGCTATAATGCAAATAGTTCTAAACTTTTCCGTAACATAATGTTAAGTATTCAAAATAGCTCTATTTTATATTTCAAATACTTTGAATCCTTCAGCCTTGAACCTGAGCCACCTCATTTGATCTTTGAGCCGTAAGCCTTATTCTTTGTGAACCATTTCTTGTTGATTTACCAGACACTAAACCACGCAAATATGATACTACTCCCCAAATGTATAACTATCAAACACCAAACACTGGACCAAAATTGTTTGAAAACGCATAAACGTTTATACTCCAACCATTCTTTATAACATCAAAGAACTATACCTTGAAAAAAATCATTATTTGTCTAATAACTGATCATTTTACAGACTGAAAACCGTTTCTTATACATACCCTGATATACCCTTGTGATATCCATGAATTATATTGTTTATCACATTGAACTGCTTTAGAATTGGATAGTTTTTTTTATATATGGACCAGATTCGTGGTCAGACCATATCAATGGTCAGGTTAGGCCAATGTGTGCCTTGGATCCAGTAATTAGAGCAGTGTTGTGTGCTTTGCTCGGGGTTAGTGCGTGACTGATCAGCAGCCTAACCTTGGTTTTAAAACTTAAAATGAATATCCAATTCTAACGATTGTTTAACAATAAACTTGATTCCTCTGAATCATTCCATTTAAATATTACTTAACCTCAGTTCTCACTGTTATGACTTGCTGAGCTAGTTAGCTCACCCTTGCGATTCTTTTTATATATTTTATAGTTAAAAAGAATATGGATGATAGTGAAGTTCCTCAATCCAAAGTGCGGGCTAGGGTTCCAGTTGAGTTGGATCGTGCTAGGAGGAGCTTCATATGGTAGAGAGATAGTAAGATTGTAAGAATAATTTTATTATCAGTTATAAGTTAAATTAGTTGGGATTTGGTACGTTGTAATAGAAGTTAAGGTTGTGGCTTGTTTTCATACTTTAACCTGTTGCGATCCGTGGTTATGTAAAGCAAGGTCATTGCAAATAGTATCTCCTATACAGGTTTATACATTGTGTATGTGTTGTGGATCCCAAACTTCTGACCCGAGTTTGGAGGGCGTCACATTATAATAGTAACTTTCCACCATATATTTGTACGATTAACATGTTAACATAATACACATCTAATTTGGCATCATTTTAGAACCTTGTGATACCACTTTATCCGATTCAATTTTGGGGTACATTTTCGCTCTAATCAACCACATAAGTCACTTCCCACCATATTAGAGTCACTTATAAGGGTAACTTGCCATCATATATTGGAACAATTAACATGTTAACACAATATACATCTAATTTGGAATCATTTTATCACCTTTTGATACCACTTTTTTCGAGTCAATTTTGGGGTACATTTTGGTTCTCATCAACCACGTAAGTCACTTCCGACCTTATTAGAGTTACTTTGCACCCTATAAGAATAACTTTCCACCATATATTGTCATGATAACATGTTAAATAATATTTATCCAATTTGGCCTTGTTTTGACACCCTGTGATACCACTTTATACGAGTAAATTTTGGATTACATTTTGGATTTAATCAACCATGTAAGTCACTTTCACCATATTAGAGTCACTTTGCACCCTATAATAGTAAATTGCCAACATATATTATTACAATTAACATGTTAAAATCTTATACATCCAATTTGGCATCGTTTTAGCACCCTCTGATACCACTTTATACTTATCAATTTTGGTCCACATTTTTGCTCTAGTCAACCACGTAAGTCACTTCCCACCATATTAGAGTCACTTTGCACCCTATAAGAGTTACTTGCCATCGTATATTGGTACAATTAACATTTTTACATACTATACATCTAATTTGACTTCGTTTTAGGGTACCACTTTAACCGAGTCAATTTTTGGGTACATTTTGGTTTCAATCAACCATGCAAGTCAATGTTAGGCTGCATTTTGCTTTAATCAATCATGTAAGTCACTTCCCACCATATTAGAGTCACTTTGTAACCTATAAGAGTAAATTTCCACCATATATTGTTACAATTAACATGTTAAAATCATATACATCTAATTTGACTTTGTTTTAGCACCTTTTGATACCACTTTATCCCATTCAATTTTAGGGTATATTTTGGCTCTAATCAATCATGTAAGTCACTTTCCACCATATTAGAGTTACTATGCACCCTATAAGAGTAACTTGCCACCACATATTGACATAATTAGCATGTTAACATCATACATCTAATTTGGCATCATTTTAGCACCGTTTGATACCACTTTGTACGAGTTAATTTTAGGCTGCATTTTGGCTCTAATCAACCATAAGTCTTATGAGCTGAGGAAGTGGAGTTAACCTCTGACATTGCTTAAATGAAAGAAGCAGTTCAGGATGAAGAGTAAAGTCTGATATTTAATGAAGCAAGATTGAATATGCATACTTGATTTCTGCATTTAGATAGTTTTGACATCATCAATTGGAACTTTTCCATAATTCTGTAATGAACACGTTGGGGGACATTGTTAGGAGCAATTGATGATATCAAACAAAAACTATCAGAATCATCGACAGATGATAATTACTGACATCGACGAATTATAGTTACAAGTGTAAAAAGCCGAATTTTTGACATCGGTAAAAGAACTTTATAAATAGTAGTCGTGCGGGAAAATAAAAACTTCTGCGACCACACCATATGCGAATTTTTAATTTAAGTTTCTGAGTTCATATTGTGGTTATACGTACTAAATGAGTTTATGCAGAAGTCGTGAGTTTTCGAAGAAAACCAATAGTTGATATTATTTTACGAGCCATCGAGGAATAAGAGAATTATACTACGACCAAGAAAATCTTGAGAATTATAATTTCATAACTCAGAACCAAGTACGAGCACTGGAAATGGTAATGATTTACGATAAACGGAATTATTCGACGTGACATTTACGGGAATTGATTTAAACGTACGTGAACGAATGCGAGATAATGTAGGATGGAAAGGAATCAAGTGATAACCTAGGAAAATTAAGTATTTATAAATTTATCCAACAAATAATAAATTAGGAAGCTAGTTACAAAATAAATAAATAACAAATTTCAATAAACATTAATTCAAAGAGCTTATCATGCAAGCTTTGACAAATGAGACACCTAACTAATCCTAGCCTTTGAAAATAGAATGCATCTTGTCCTAAACACTTTCTATATTCACGAGAAGCCTATTTTCACCACATTTCCAAGAAGCAAGCAAGGAAATTCTCTCTCTCTCTCTCTCTCTCTCTCTCTCTCTCTCTCTCCAAAAAACTCAATGCTGATTTTCAAGAACACCATGAAATGAAAAATTCATATCTCATGATCTACTCATTCAAAAATCACCAAATTTTAACCAAAGATTCCTCATATAATGTAAAAGGTACGCTAAAAATTTCATGTCCATTGGATTAGTATAGCATAGTCAAATCCTTGCTCAAAATTGGTGGTGAATAGTAACTCCGAAAATCTCTTTTTGTCTTCTTGATTTTCATGGCATGATTTAGGATCCTTAAGCACAATAAATCCCTCCCAAGGTTCAACCATAAAGAAGAGAACCTCTCAAGCTACCAATAAAGGAATAAACCTTCATCTAAACTTTGTTTAAGTTATAAGTTTCAAGAAAAGTAAAGATCTTGGATATAAGTATAATTTTGATGATTGATTTGATATTATCTTGATATTTAGTTAATTAGTTTTAAGGTTGATGATTGTTGCCTCAAGAACATGATTTTATTGAGAGGATTTAGTGTTGAGATGATGATTGGATGGTATTTGATGGTGGTATAATGATTTAAGACGTAAACGAAACTCGGATCGTAATCGTAACCTCGTTAAAAGGAATAAAACTCAACTTATGTTTCTGCAGAAGTTCCCAAATGAATAAACCTGTAGTTTCTTGAAACGTCAGACTTGATTATGATAGAATATGTTATGAGGATCATTTAGGCGCTTGAATCGCTTGATTTCAATTTATAGATCAAAAGTTATGATCGTGTTAGTAAAAGTGATTTACGCGACAAAAACGGCTACAAATTACGAACTTTGTAAATAGAAATGATCGACTTAAAAATATTTAAAAATAATGAAATTTTTACAGAGGGTAAGAAATAGAGTTTATTAACTTTCATTAAAATTTTAATTAAAAATGTTGATTTTTTTAATTTTATAAAAATGTCGGAAGCCGAGTTCACGCGGAGTACTATCATAAAAAATAACCCCCTGTTAGAAACTGCTACTTCGGGATTTTCACCCCTGTTACCAGAAAACCATTATCAATTGATGTGTTCTAATTTCTGTATAGATCATGCACGCGAAAATGGTGCATCAATTGAGTTAACGGTTTGAGAGATATCAACATTTTAGTGAAAGCGGTTTGAATAGTAAAACTTCGTAGTTGACCGAACTTTTAATATGCTTTTCACCTAATTAAATTCATTTTATCAAAATAAAACTTTGATGATAAATATTAAAAGTACTCAAGAAGCTCCTCGATGTGGTTTTATATTAGAATATTAATTCTACGATTTATTAAAAATGATAGAGTGTGAGTCGCGTAATAGTAACATTCGGTAAAGTCAACTCTAAAAGACCACTTTGACCGTCCGTTTCGACCAAGGATTGATACTTATTTCCAGTCGGTCGGATATTGAAAATTATAAAATATTGTACTTATTAGAAATATAAGTCGGTGATGGGATTAGGAATACTGATTAAGATTATGATATTGTTGATTAGAAAACCCGAAACGAGAGTAAGTCGGAAAACGTATCTTGGACTCCAGGCAAGTTTTCAAACCCTACCTCTTTAAAACTGTTGTGTTGTATTTTTTTCTCAAATTATTGTGATATATACATGATGTTTTATTAATATTTTATGAATTTTGATATATAATATCGTATGATTTATTAATGATTTTGGTATACGAAGATTACCGAATTTCAATTGATAACGCTAGAGAGGAGCGTTGTATATATGAAGAGTATATTTTAGACTGAGGATCGGTCAGTATAATTTGATGAAGACCCGAAAATATTCTGGATAAGTTTTATTTAAGAGTATAAACGCTATAGTAGAGCGTGATTTATAAGTTGTAAGACCGAGAGTTGGTCAGTTTATATAAAGTATAAACCCGAGAATCATCCCGGAGATGTTTTGGACGATCAAAAGTCTGTACTTTTTTAATCCCAAGGGACTCGGTGTCCACTTGTGAAGTATTAAATACCTCGAATATATTAAAAACGATTTTCAAAGATCATATTCCCTCAACTACATTTAATTACTTGAGCAACGAATATTATTTCAAGTTATTCATTCAATAGAGGAGAAGTATTCTCCAATGATTATTTATTTCAAACCTGATTAAGTATATTATTAAAGATTACTTTAATTATTTAAACATAAATTAGTTGGGGAATATAATTTCAAATATTCTTGAAAAACATAATCATTTGAGGTCTAATTATTTAATAATAATTATTTAATTATTAATTATTTAATTAATGATTTAATATGATTTAAAAATCATAAAACCTATTCAAAAATACTCCAGGATTTCATTAAACCATACGAATACTTTCAGATCGTCGATGAATTTATCTTGACTTATTTTAAATATTTGAGCATAGTTTCAAAAGAAACTTCCCCTTATTGATTTATCTGTTGACAACGGTCAACTCACATCCTTAGTACTTCCTCCAAAAATTTTTGGAAGTACATATATATATACACTGATAAGATAAGCTGTTTCTATCAACAAGCAAAACGCTTGGGGAACTTTGATGTGGTTCGAGTTCTCGAGATATGATAGGATTCTTTTAAGGACTTGGAGGGGTAGACTGTAGTACTATGTGTACTAGGGAGACTACAAAAGGTACCGCAGGCGAAGATACTCTGTGTACTCAGGAACTTGTAAAGAATGTGTATACCCAAAATGGGACACGTAGCCCGAATGCGGCAAGGGTGATAACCGGGATACGAAGGTGTCATCCTTCTACTAGTAGAAAAGGTTACTATTTTCCGTATTACGACTGATCATCGTATGCGGTGGCTCCGGTGAATGTCCTAAATTCTTCTAATTGGAATTGTGATGCAATACCGTAACCCAAGCCTAGGTGCTTGGTTTACCATTAGGGTATTCGCAGGATAATAAGTCTATTAGATATATCTATGATGTCATGTGTAATATGATTTGTGTTTAGTTTTCAGATCTTAACTAACAGGACAAATCAGTACTTAACTGGAAATCAGTACTTATACTGAAGACAGAACTTAAGATATCAGAACTTAAGTTATCAGAAGATATTTATCAGGAGATAATATCAGGACTTAAGGAGACTTTCAGATAAGGCAGGCTGCTGATTGAAAGGAAAGAAGATCAAGATAAACGCAAGAAGAAATATGCATGAAGAAAGAATTCTATGAAGAATATAATACTTGGAAGAAAAGATAAGTAGTTGATATATTTTAGGAAGCAGAATTATATTCCATATCAATTAGAAGATTATCTTGTAACTGTATAGTATATAAACACAGGCATAGGGTTTACACTATATGTGTTATCTTAATCGAAGTTATTATTCTTTGTAACCCTAGCAGCTCTCGTGATAATTTGTTCATCACAGAGAGAGGACAGTTACATATTGTAACAGAGTTTATTGTGTTAAATAAAATCTATTTTCTGTTACTTGAGTTCTTATATTCGATTTGATTGTAGTAAACACTGTATTCAACCCCCTTCTACAGTGTGTGTGACCTAACAAGTGGTATCAGAGCTATCTGTTAACACACATATAGTTTAAGATCCAAAAACAATTATGTCTGAAGAAGAAACTCCAACCAAGCCCACCAAAACTGAAGAACCTCCAAAAACCATAACCCATAGTCGATATGAGACTATAAGAGTTCCCATGTTGAAACCTTCTGAGTATTCCATATGGAAAGTGAAGATGGATATGTTTCTGGAAGCTACAGATCCAGAATATCTCGAGAGGATTAATGAAGGACCACATATGCCAACCAAACTCTCTGTGGAAGTTGCAGGTCAGCCAACAAAGTCTGTACCAAAGGAGAAAAGTGATTACACTGCTGAAGATATCTCATCGATTGCAAAGGATGCAAAGGTAAGACACTTGCTGTATAGTGCCATTGATAATGTCATGTCAAACATGGTAATTCAATGCAAGACTACAAAAGAGATATGAGATGCTTTAGAAACAAGGTGTCAGGGAACTGATTCATTCAAGAAGAACATGAAGACTATACTCACTCAAGAGTAAGAGCACTTTGACTCAAAGCCTGATGAGTCATTAACTGATTTATATGACAGATTTATCAAACTCTTGAATGATTTGTCACTAGTTGACAAAGAGTATGATATTGAAGATTCAAATCTTAAATTCCTGTTAGCTCTTCCTGAAAGATGGGATTTGAAGGCCACAATAATAAGAGACAACTATAATCTTGATGAAACAACTCTTGATGAAATTTATGGGATGCTCAAGACTCATGAACTTGAGATGGAACAAAGAAGCAAGAGGAATGGAAGAAAGTCAAGGACAGTTGCCTTTGTGGCTGAGGAGGAAAGTCCCAAAGTTGCTGCCTCAAAGAAAGGCAAGGGAAATGCTCTCATCACAAAGTATGATACTGAGTTATCAAGTTCTGATAGTGATGATGACTCAGAATCGGAAAGTATACCTGAGATGGACCCTGATGAAGAGATGATGAAGCTGTGTGCTCTTATGGTGAAAGGAATCACAAAGATTGCATACAGGAAATTCAGGAGAGGAAAGAAGTTTTCCAGGAAAGGTACAAGTTCTGATAAGAAAGGTTTCAGAATATCTGAAGGCAAAGGAGGAAAGTCTGACAGAGGAGATTACTCAAATGTTAAATGCTACAACTGTGGTGAGAAAGGCCACATATCTCCTGATTGTAGAAAAGGGAAGAGTTACAAAGGCAAGGCTCTTGTCACAAAGAGGAAAAGTTGGTCAGATGCTTCAGATTCTGAGGATGAGGAAAACTATGCCTTGATGGAAAATGCTGATAGGAGTTCTGATACTGCTGACTTAAAGGTACCTCAAACTACTTATGCCTTCCATACTGATGATATTACTGAGTTGAGAAGATATCTTAAAACCAAGTGCATTAGTTATAAAGATCAAACTTTAACATGTAAAAGATTAACTTCTGAAAATCTTGCTTATAAAAAGAGGAATGATTATTTAGAAAAAGGGTTAGTCATGTTCCATCAAACTCAGAAAGATAGAGATGATGCCTTTTATGTTAGGGATGAAGTGCTAAAAATGAATGAATCTCTAAAAACTGAGTTAGAAAAGGAAAGAGAGATTATCAGGACTTGGACTAACTCTGGTAGAACAACTCAGGATATTCTTAGTAGTGGAAACTGGAAAGAGGGCTTAGGTTATGGAGATGATAAGAACAGTAAGGGAACTGTAGAAAATGAGCCTATAGTTGTTAAACAAAAACCAAAGGTAAATCCTGTTTTTGTAACTACAAAGACTGATATTGAGAAATCAGAAGTTAAGGAGAAATTAACTTCTGACAAACCTAAACAGGATAAGCCAACTGAAGTTAACATAGGCTTAATGACTAAAAGTAGCTTAAGCATAAGCTGAAAGAGGTTAAAAATGTAAAGAAGGTAAAGCCACCTAGGAAAAATAGGAATGGAAAGGAAGGTGTGAACAAAAGTAATAATTATAAGCATGTTCCTAATGCTCCTAGAAAAACATGTCATAACTATGGAAATTCTAACCATCTGGCTTCTTTTTACGGGAAGAATAAGAACATAAACTCCTTACCCTCAAAACCAGGAGTTAAGAGTCAGTCTGTTAGATATAAGCCACAAAATCCTTGTTTTCATTATGGTAGTTTATGGCATTCCATTTATACTTGTAAGGAATATCATAGTTTGTACTATGATTATTATCAAATAAAACCTTCTGTAAAGAAAGTTAGCATTATTCCTTCTAGTGTAAGTTCTGATGCAAAGTATGATATTGCAAATTCTGATAAGAAAACTGTTAACATAAACTCTAATGCTAAATTCGCTGCAAATGTTAACAAACTTAATAAGGCCGAAGGATCCAAGCAAGTATGGGTCCTTAAAACTAATCATTAGTGGTCTTTGTGATTACAGGGCAACAGGAAGAAAATCATAGTTCTGGACAGTGGATGTTCAGGACATATGACTGGAAATAAAGCCCTGCTATCAGACTTTATGAAGAAAGCTGGCTCAGGTGTTTCTTATGGAGATGACAATATGGGAAAAACTCTGGGATATGGCAATATCAATCTTGGGAATGTCATCATTGAAAAAGTAGCTCTGGTCTCAGGACTTAAACATAATCTGCTGAATGTTAGTCAAATCTGTGACAGAGGTTATCATGTGGATTTCTTTAAAGAACATTGTGAAGTTGTAAGCAAATCTACAGCCAAAGTTGTTCTGAAATGATACAGGCATGGTAACATTTATCATTTATGAAGCCAAACTTTCAACAAGTACTGATGGTTCTGCAATCTATCTGTTAAGTAGAGCATCAATTGAAGAAAGCTGGGATTGGCACAAAAAACTCTCTCCTTTAAATTTTAACAATATAAATGAACTAGTCAAGAAAGATCTTGTGAGAGGACTGCAAAAATCAGTATTTGCTCCTGATGGCTTTTGTGATTCATGTCAGAAGGCAAAACAAAGAAAATCTTCATTCAAGAGCAAGACTGAATCATCAATTCTTGAGCCTTCTCACCTAATACATGTTGATATATTTGGTCGAGTGAATGTCATGATTATTGTAAAGAAGAAATATGCTATGGTCATAGTAGATGAGTTCACCAGATACACATGGGTGTATTTCTTGCACACAAAAAGTGAAACTGCATCTATCTTGATTGATCATGTCAAACAACTGGATAAATTGGTCAAAGATTATGTGAAGATCATAAGAAGTGATAATGGCACTGAGTTCAAGAATTTGATCATGGAAGAGTTCTGCAAAGACCATGGAATAAAGCATGAATTTTCTGCTCCTGGAACTCCACAGCAAAATGGAGTTGTTGAAAGAAAGAGTAGAACTCTTATTGAAGCTGCACGAACTATGCTTGATGAAGCAAAGTTGCCAACCTACTTTTGGGCTGAAGCTGTGCAGACTGCTTGTTTTACTCAGAATGCTACACTTATCAACAAGCATGGAAAAACACCATATGAGATGGTGAAGAAAAAGAAGCCAAATCTGAAGTATTTTCATGTATTTGGATGCAAGTGTTTTATTCTTAAGACTCATCCTGAACAGCTATCCAAATTTGATCTAAAAGCTGATGAAGGAATTTTTTTTGGATATCCACTTTCTATAAAAGCCTTCAGAGTCTACAATTTAAGAACAAGGGTTGTCATGGAATCTATCAATGTTTCTTTTGATGATAAGAAGATTACTGGGCTTGAAGATTTCAATGATCATGATCAGCTGAGATTCAAAAATGAAGTGTTAAATTCTAATTCTGTAAATCCTGACAGTCTAAATCCTGATATTGCAAACTCTGATGGATTAAACTCTGATGTTATTGAAACTGTGGTGACTATGCCAAAGGAAGATGCACCTGTACAGGGGGAGCATACTGAAGATACAACCACATCTCAAGAAGCATCAGAACCTACGACAGGCTCTTCAAGTTCTGATGGGCCAAGTTCTGAAAATTCTGGAAACTCATGTTCTGATATTTCTGAAAACTCAAATTCTGAAGGATCCAACTCAGAGAGCATAATTTTAGGGGGAGCATCATAAAATGTTGATGGAGACATCATGGATCATGGGGGAGCATCCAGTTCTAGAGATAACCTTCCATCTGCAAGGAAGTGGACTAAAGCACATACACCTGACTTAATTATTGGAAATCCTGATGTAGGTATCAGAATTAGAACAGCTACATCAAATGAATGTCGCTATCATTCTTTTCTATCTCAGACTGAACCAAAGAAAGTGGAAGAAGCTCTTCAAGATGCTGATTGGGTGCAAGCAATGCAAGAAGAGTTAAATGAATTTGAAAGAAACAAAGTCTGGACCCTAGTGCCAAGACCAAAGAACAGATCTGTTGTTGGTACAAAGTGGGTGTTCAGAAACAAAACTGACAGTGATGGCATAATTACAAGGAATAAAAGCAAGGCTGGTTGCAAAAGGATACTCTCAATATGAGGGAATTGATTATGATGAAACATTTGCACCAGTTGCTAGATTGGAAGCCATAAGGATATTTTTGGCTTATGCTGCTTACAAGAAGTTTAAAGTCTTTCAAATGGATGTGAAAAGTGTTTTTCTCAATGGAGAATTGGAAGAGGAAGTATATGTTGAACAACCTCCAGGCTTTGTAGATTCTAAATTTCCCAATCATGTCTACAGGCTTGATAAAGCACTTTATGGCCTTAAGCAAGGTCCAAGAGAATGATATGAGACTTTAGTTTAGTTTCTTCTGGAAAGTGGATTTAACAGAGGGACCATTGACAAAAATTTATTTTATCTCAACCATAGAAAGGACTTACTTTTGGTGCAAATATATGTTGATGATATCATTTTTGGTTCTACAAATTACAGACTTTGTAAGAAGTTTGCCAAGCTGATGCAGTCAAGATATCAAATGAGTATGATGGGAGAACTTAACTATTTTCTGGGCCTTCAAGTCAAGCAGAATGAAGAAGGAACTTTTATTTGTCAATCTAAGTACACCAGAAATTTGTTGAAAAAGTTTGGATTGCAAGATTGTTCAAGTGCATCCACTCCTATGGCCACTGCAACAAAGTTGGATAAGGATACTGGTAAATCAGTAGATATTACTGATTACAGAGGTATGATTGGCTCTCTACTCTATCTAACTGCAAGTAGACCTGATATCATGTATGCTACCTATCTTTGTGCAAGATTTCAAGCAGATCCAAGAGAACCTCACTTAACAGCTGTGAAAAGAATTTTGAAGTACCTTAAGGGTACAGCTGATCTGGGATTGTGGTATCCTAGAGAATCAGACTTTAAGCTAATAGGCTACTCAGATGTAGATTTTGTAGGATGCAAAATTGACCGGAAAAGCACAAGTGGAAGCTGCAAATTTCTTGGAGGTAGATTGGTTTCTTGGTTTTAGCAAGAAACAGAAGTCAATTTCCACATCAACTGTAGAAGCATAATACATTGCTGCAGGAAGTTGTTGTGCATAGATTCTTTGGATGAAGAATCAGTTACTAGATTAGGATTAGAATTTTCTAAAATCCCTATTTACTGTGATAATCAAAGTGTTATTGCTATGATAGGTAATCCAGTTCAACACTCAATGAGAAAGCACATCAGCATTAGGTACCACTTCATAAGGGAACATGTGGATGAAGGTACAGTGGAATTGCATTTTGTTCCAACAGATCAACAACTAGCATATATCTTCACAAAACCACTGTGTGAAGCTACTTTTACAAGATTGATAAATGAACTTGGAATGGTTTTAGGTTCTTTCTTTAAATCTGCTTAGTTTATATTCTGATACATCAGACTTTCTGATCAGTATTTAGAGATATTACTCTTTTTGTGTATTCTGTGCTTAAATTGAAATTTGCTTAAGTGCTGATTATTGTGTGATGTGAATTTCTAAACTCTGATAGTGATATGAATGTTTCTGTGACTATTCAATCCAATGAGGATAATTGTGCTAGATGCTGACATAGTAGTCTTTAATATACTAAAGATCCCATGTTTGAAGTAATTGTTTATGTGGAAATCTTTTAACACAAGCAAATTCTGATATTGAGCTTAGTTGAAGTTTACTTTGTGTATCTTATTACTAAGTCAAAAACTAGAATAGTGTTTCTTATCTGTTAAGTTCTGATGTTAGTAAATCTGATGGATGTACTAAGTGTTGATAAGCCTCACTTATCAAAAGAAAAAGAAAATAAAAGAAATAAAAATCAGGTACTCCTTTGAGATCTAAAGTAAAAATGTGGAAGGGTAGACCCAAGTGCAATGCTGGTATTAAGTAATATGCATTAGAAAAGCAAAAAAAAATTCTTGGTGACTTTTCACACTCTATGATTACTGGGGAAATACTCTGATAGCAGCATAAATTCTGATAAGCAGTCGTGACTCACTTAAACTGAGAAGCCACTGTAAAAAGGAATTTCAAAAGATGCATAAAATGAGCACAAAACAGTTGAGGTGGACTCATGCATGAACTCATTCAATAGTAGGCTTCAGAATAATGACAGATTTTGAGCAAAGTTCTTAGTTATGCCTTATTTCTAAGATGTACTGAAGTGAATCAAAATTTACTTTTTGTCTGATATTTAGCTTAATGCACACACTTACACTCCATATGAATGATGAAAATTACTGTGGTGATAAATGTTATTTTAGATGAACAGTTTAAGTGCCAGTTGCATAAATTCTGAGGATAAGTTCTGATGGAAGTTCTGATGATTAAGTTCTGATGAAACCGTATCAGTATTTGTGTGAAGAATTACAGGAATAAACATTCACTTTTCGAGTTAAGGAGCCATATTATGATGACTTTTAAATCCTGATAATAATCAAGTTCTGATGCTGACATGGCAGTATATATTTACTTGGTTTATTTTTGGTCATTACTTGAACGATAATATTTTTACAGAATATTGGTTAATGTAAGATAAAACAGTCGTAATCATTACGGGTTAGTGGTTAACGTGTATGTCTTGAAAAACTGCATGCGCACAGTAAGTGTTATTATATCCCGTGCCCATTAACTCTGGCTTTAGATGTTTTACTCACTGTTATTATTACACATCAGTCTAGGGAGTCGAGGGGTCATTATTTTTACTTGTAATTGTTACCCATTCCTCGCGTCCCTTACTACTCCATTCCCTATTTAAATGACTGATCATTCATTAGTAAAACCACATATGTTCATTTCTCTCAAACAATGGCACATTTTAGTTGGTATTACTGTTATGGCACAGAGACTGTGACTATCTTTTGAAATGGAATTCCGACTTCATATCCTATCAACAACATTCCATTCATTATCTGGATTCAACTTCCAGAGAACATTAAACATGATCTGTTGTCTTTCCAAAGAGAAGCTCATCTTCGTATTCTTAAACAGCATGAGCAAATCATTCGTCTTGCTGATCTCTTTGTTGAAAGTAGGAAGAAGACTTAATTGTCATCCATCCGTTTCTCTTCACCATCAGCTTTGTCGGTCTTCTTAGACTAGAACTAAGGCTGTTGATGTTAAGAATCGTAGAATAGGACTATCTTGTAATTTTTGCATGTAATTGATAAATTTCATGAAATGTAATCATCTGATATATCAATGAAATTTTCTTTAATTGCAAGAGTTGTTCTTTGTTTCTCAAATTATGTGACTGTGCATGTTTAATTGCAATTTTTTAATCTTTACTTCATCGATTTTTAATTTTATTTTTTGATGAATGTTTTGTTGATTTGAGGAAACAACTAAGGAACAGGTTCCAATATCAGAACTCGTTGTTGTAGAAGCTGAGAAGGTTTCTTCTCAGAAAGATACTGTAACTGGGAGTTCTAGGCCCCTCAAAAGGCTTAGAAAGTTAAATTCTGATGATAAAGCTCCTACAGTGTCTCCACCTTTGAAGAAATTAAATTAATATAGAGCTTACAGGGACATAGTTGAGTCAGATTCAGAGGATATAGTGGAAGCAGCTAAGGAAGGGGATCAGGAATCTCTCATCTCAATAGAACCAATTGTTATTGAATCATTTCCTTCTGCACAACCAAAAACTGCTCAAGACAGAATACCTATACCTCCTATGTCACCTATAGTTGATCCAGTACATACTGAAGAACCAGGTACAAGTGCTAAAATTGATATTCATAACTTGATTGTGCCTGAGGTTTTGTACTTGGAAGCTCCACCAATTCAACTCACTCCACCAACAACATCAATTTTGGATGTTGATCAGAACCTGGCTGCAGATCAGAATTTAGAGGATGATGTTGAAGCCTCTATAGCCTCACATACTGCTATTTTATCAAAGGATGCTGATCCTGCAGGATCTACAAGTTCTGATGCTGCCAATAAAGATATTACTGGTGAAGCTGCTGCTAATTTAGATGTTGATGTAGCTGGTCCATCAGGACATGCACCTCAACAAACAGTTAATAAAGCTGATCTAATCAAGAAGTTTGTTAAGGAAGCGCCAGTACCTTGGAGTGAAACTCCTAGAGGAAAGGAGTGGACTAAGGAATGGAACTTAGTTAGTTTTGTTCCTTCTGAAAAAATTCTTGCTGAGCATCTGGCAAAAGCTGATGAAATGCTGATAAATGATGATTTCAAGGCACATCTGAGAGTTACTGCATTCAGTACTAGGCACCTTCAAGGTCAACACTCAATAACTCATGCCAAGGTGAACAAAATTCAAGAAACCTTGATCTAGCAAGATATGAATGTGAAACTTGAAAAAAATAGATTTTTCAAGCCAGCCTTTGACAGAATTGCCTACATTGAGAAAACTCAGGAGAAGCAACAAACTCAGATTGATGAAATTCTAAAGAATCAAGCTTCTCAGCAAACTAAACTCAATGAGATCCAATCCTCAGTGGAATTGCTTGTCTCTCTTCTTTAACCTACTGATGCCAAAAAGGGGGAGAAAGAGATTAAGTCCAAATGGAAATATATTCAGACACTGAAGGGAAAGGATGATGGAAATGATGACCAGGGAAACTCTAACAAGGGTAGAGGTCAAGGCAAAGGATTTTCATCAAGTAAAGCTAGAATTACAAGTCAAGGAACAAGTTCTGATACTGGGAGAAGAATAAGTTCTGATACTGGTAAAAGGATAAGTTCTGGTGAACATCTAAAACTTGATAAAGAAATTTCAAAGGAGTTATTTCTTAAAGAAAATCGAGGAATGGACTTTGAGAGTCTAAAGGAAGAAGAAGCTAGACTCAAAGCAGAAGGTGTCAAGATAAAATCTAAATCTTCTGTTGTTGAAAAGAAATATCCAAAGCCTAAGGGTATTGTGTTAAAAGAAAGAACAAATTCTAAGGCAACCAAACCAAATCACAAGTGGAAATTGATCCAAGGTCCAAGGGCAAAGAAAAAGTTGATGAACATGTAAAGGTTTATATGCCAGTCATGGATGAAGAAATAATTGATGATGAAGATGGTAATCTTTCTCTGATTTCAAAGAAGATTTCTCAAAAACCTCTGATATGGCTCATGTTGTTCAGAGTCAAGATGTAGGTATTTCTGATATGACAGTGAAGCAAGCAACCTCTGACATAGCTCAAGTTGGCTTGATATCAGAAGATAAGGAAAAGGAAACTTCTGACATTGCTCATGTTAAACCTTCAAAGATACACCTACCAGGATTCACCAAAGCTAAACAGACTCAATCTTTGAAGACTGCAACAAGTGGTTTTGAAGCAAGAGTTGTTACAGGAAAGGAAGCAAGAGATAAATCTGGATTGGGTAGTTCTGATGGAAAAAGAGTACATAACACTACCAATGATCCAACTTCCTTAAGTGAACCAGGTGTTGGAGCAACTCATGAAAGATTGAATCAACTTGAATCTGTACAAATGGTTTACCATAACTTTTTGAAAGAACATATCTTGTTATATTTTATGACAGATGGAAGGGTATACCATATCAGGCAGACTGTTATACCACTGAAGTATTTTGAGGAACTGGAACATGTTCTATTCCTACTTTAAGTGAAAGACAGATTAACAGATAGTGCTGCAGGTTATTTAAAGTCACAAATTCAAAGACAGAAGTAGCTTTATTTTGTAAAGTCTGACATCACATACTGTCCCAAGTACAGAGATCACAAAGGTGATATTGTCGAAATGAAGCCTAACTCTGTTAAGATCATAACTACTTTTCTGGGTTATAAGGCTGTGGAATTCAATTTAGAGTCTGATAATGCATATCTGATCAGACTAGATCAGGAGATAAGAAAAGCAAAGATAAATGATCTCAGAGCAGCTATTTTTCAAACTGGTGAAGATACAGTTGAATTGATAAATATTAAAAGGAGGATGGTCAATCAACTTGAATATGCTGAGAGATGTCTTTTGAATAACTATCTCAGAACAACTCCTGACATCAAAGAGATCAGAAATTGAAGCCAAGTCAAAGATCTACAACTGCTTAAATTTTGAAGTGTATACAGACTGAAGTTGTTATCAAACCTTAAGATGGTAAAGCTAAAAGGACTATAAATTGTAGTTATCTAGTCAAATTCTCATGCATTTGTACTTAATGTTTTTGACATCATCAAATATCTGTTAAACTTGTATATTATGCTAATTTATAAGTTGTGGGAGATTGTTAGATATATTTGTGATGTCATGTGTAATATGATTTGTGTTTAGTTTTCAGATCTTAACTAACTGGACAAATCAGTAGTTAAATGGAAATCAGTACTTATACTGAAGACAAAACTTAAGATATCAGAACTTAAGTTATCAGAACTTAAGTTATCAGAAGATATTTATCAGGAGATAATATCAGGACTTAAGGAGACTTTCAGATAAGGCAGGCTGCTGATTGAAAGGGAAGAAGATCAAGACAAACGCAAGAAGAAATATGCATGAAGAAAGAATTTTATGAATTATAGAATACTTGGAAAAAAAGATAACTAGTTGATATATTTTAGGAAGCAGAATTATATTCCATATCAATTCGAAGATTATCTTGTAACTGTGTAGTATATAAACACATGCATAGGGTTTACACTATATGTGTTATCTTAATCGAAGTTATTATTCTTTGTAACCCTAGAAGCTCTCATGATAATTTGTTCATCACTGAGAGAGGACAGTTCCATATTGTAACAGAGTTTATTGTGTTGAATAAAATCTATTTTCTGTTACTTGAGTTCTTATATTCGATTTAATTATAGTAAACACTGTATTCAACCCCCTTCTACAGTGTGTGTGACCTAACAAAGTCCACAAAAGAATTATTTTCGAAAGAAGGTGTGTATCATCGAGGAAAACTATTTTTGAATAAACATATTTATCGCATATGGAATTATACTTGAATTTCTCATATAGTCTTCTCATACTGTATATTATTATGGCTGAGCATTATTGCTCACTCTTGCTTTCTTTTAAATGTCACAACATAACAGATAACCAGTATGCCGGTGTGGGACTTAGTCGCTTGCAGTCATGGGGAGAATCCCTGACAGCTTTGTCTCAGGTAGTCCAGAGTATTAGATATGTATAAGATATCAGTCGTAATTATTGTAACTTCATGTAGAGGTTATGAATAATTGTTTGAGATCCTGTAATGTACATTTGATTTTTAATAATAGATGATACTTGTTGTACGTCGTTTCTAAAGCTATAACTTGTGAGTGTGTGAGATTGGGGGTCTATAAAATGAAATTATTGAGTTAATGCAGGTTATATATGATTAAAGGATTGCGTGACGACCCAGATTCCCGACCCCGGATTTGGGGGCGCTATATAAATGGTATCAGAGCATTAGGTTATAGTACTCAGAGACGAGAGTGTTAGGAGTCTGTCTAGATGCAAGATTACGTAAGAGCTCTTATAGAGTTCATAATTGGATTACCAGATGTAGCCCCAAGATGTAGGTTAGGATAAGTGTATATTTGAGGTATTAAGGAATGACTAATAGGACCATTGGAGATTATCAGAATGATGAGAAGAAAAATTAATATCATATATGATTTGTCAGTGATGTTGATGTAGACCTCGGAGCTGAGTCTCCAGGGCATTTGTGTCACGCCCCAAATATTTACAAAAGATAATATACGAGTAAATATATTAGTTAACAAAAGGAAGTAAATACATCTGAATCCAAGATCTTACAGTTTAGGGTTTGGAACAGCCCAATACTATTAACTATTACAACCTGATTTTTTTATATCGAGTCCTCACACAAAACGATCACTAACTACCTGAGCTCCAATATACGAATCAGCATCACAAGTCTTACGCGCTGTCTGCTTGAATCTAACCATATTTGATAGCTGTAATATCAGGGTAAACAAGTAGTGAGCCAAATGCTCAACAAGCGCTATAATATACATAAACAAAAAATAAAACATTAACAATGGAATTGAAAGATTCAACAATATAGTATCAAGAGATAAACTTTCAGGGTGATGGCATCTTTTCTTGTAATAAAACCATTCAAAACCATTTCCTTATCAAAAACCATTTTATGACGCTACGGATTACAGCTGGTGATCAGCCGCGAAGTAATCCCGAACCTCGCTGGGTTCTAGAACATTAATGGGATCCCTAGGAAACTTTTAAGCCTACAAATTAATAGTGGAAAGGACATGTGTCTCAGTCAAGATCCACTATCTAAAGAAAATATTTTACCCCCTTTGGGACTGGAAATCCAAATTTTAACTTTTTATTTTAAAAACTGATGCCAAGTGACGGTTAATTTCTTAAATAGTGAGCATCTTTATCAAGGGTTCTAGATCAACTTTGAAGCACAGGGAATAGGTCCACTAAATTTCAAGGCCATGATAAACTAGACTATACTTTATCAAGGGAATTGCAAGGTTTCTACTCACAAGGAATTTGACAATGAGATTTAGCAGGGTTATCGGATAGTATGAAGGAACTAAGTCAAACTAGGTTCAAGGTACTGGTTTCAGATAAGACATAGGTATTGAAATATAAGGAAGGTGAGCATCAGTTCAAAGTATAATAGGGTATCATGTTTTAGGAGTAAGAATAGGGTTATCAAGAAATCATGAACGACTTTTAAGGGATAGCTGCCTTTTAGGTATCAAGATAAGGTTAATGAGTATAACTTGCACAGGGTTCCACATCACAATTACTTGGTATATTAGCATGGTACGACTTTTGAATTACTTGCATAGAAATCTCCAAGCAAAGTTAAACTACTTTCAATAAATACTTGAGGGTTCATGGAATTTGCATATAATACGAATGATAGATTTGAAACAACTTGGATCATATATATCAAGGTGAATTAGAATACTTGCATCATATATAAAAGCTGGGCTAACACTATCTTGCAGTATAAACAAAAAGGTAGGTTGAAACACTTGCCTTGAGAAAGGCTTGACTTGATTGGCAGGTGGAAGCAACTAGAGCTTCACTCAACTTTAATGGCAAGTTTACCCTCGTCTTGAGATCCTACACAAAATAATCATATCCTCATTATAATATATACTCACTAACTCTACCTAATTATAAACCGAAATTATGCATATTGGCACTTAGGCCTATATACACATAAATGCTTATAATTACCTTATAAGCATAATAGTTGACATAGCCATAAATGTTCACATAACACATTTAAGTACATAATAATATATCCATACATACTATATTGCATCACTAGGCTTGGATGATCTCACTCCACTTACTCAAGTCACTTAGTTATGCTAAACTAGCTAAAACTCTTAATATCGACCTCATAACTCGAATTGTGAAAGGCATATGTCATAGCCTATTTGTTTATTCGAGGATTTAACTCAACTCAGATAAGGATGTAACAAGTAAATAGTGGTCCTATTGTCCGAGAGATCTCTCAAAGTAACATATGTCAAAGGATTAAGTAATATTGTTCATCTACAGTCTTGAGGACTTAATTCACTGGAAGAAGCTCAAAAAATTGATCAAGCCTCAGTGATATAAATCAAGATTGTGGATTTAATCAAGTGACAGAAATCTCGTCAGGGTATCAATTAATTACAAGGATTTAGTCTGAAAAAAATCAAGAGTATCCAGGTCAAGGCATGAAGAAACGTCACGGAAGTTAGTCACTCATGAACCAGACAATACATCGAGTGTCAACATTGAAGTGGTGGAATTGATTCATAATTGACAGTGATTTTCAGAAGAATGGTTGCTGCTCAAGATTGGTATTAATTCTCTATTAATTAATTAAGTCATATAATTTAATTAAGAGAATAAATTAAATCTGCAAAGATTAATTTATTGATTAATTGAATTAATTGATTAATTAATTCAGAATTATTATTTGATTAAAATCGGTTTTAATTCAGCAAGACAATCTTTTGTACTAATATGACAATCGGTATGACAATCAATAGTCATACCGAAAGTCTTGCTAGTTCATTCTGATTGTCTTGCTAGTTCTAAGGAAAGTTCTACCGAAAGTTTTGCTAGTTCATTCTGATTCTCTTGCTAGTTCTAAGGATAGTTCTACCGAGAGTCTTGCTGAGGTAATTGGATTGTCATGCCAGCTCTTTTCTCTCAGGTTGATTGATAAAAAGAAGCAGAAGCAGATCATTTCAAGAGCAAGCATTGAATATCAAAAACTGAAGAACACGGAACAAAAGAAACCTGTAGAGAATTTATTGCAAATTCACAGATCATTTATTTCTAGTATTTATTGTTAAATCCAATCCACTAGAAATACCTTTCTTGTTCTTGTGTAACTATCTAGCGGATCGAAATCCCTAGAACTTAATCTCAAATCGCTTTTAGCATTTGATATTTTTATTTCAAAAATAGAAAAAGTTTATGTCGAATTTATTCTAGATTTGTAATAATTGATTTGAGATTAATCCCTTGTAAACGATACTGTTTGTTGTAACACCTTTCAAGTTTAATAATAGTTTTATTTAACTTAAATTTTGTTTCATTTTTTTTTATTCCGCATTTTATTCTATTAAACGGTATTGTTTGTATTCAACCCCCCTTCTACAAACATATTGAGACCTAACAATTGGTATCAGAGCCTTCTGATTAACAAACAAATCAAAATCCTAGACTTTTGTGTTTCTTTCACTCCTTGAATTTTTATTTATTCAAAAATTCATAATGACTACACAAAAAGTTGGAACCGTTAAAATTCCACTATTCGATAAAGAAAATTATGTTATGTGGAAGAAGAAGATGCTATTGTTTTTACAAGTTGCAAATTCCAAATATCTGGAAGTGTTAAAAAAGGGTCCTAAAATACCGATGGTTATTGAACCAGAGGTAATAGAAAATGATGTGGTGATTACCAAAGCAAGAACTTATGTGAAAGATCCTGAGGATTTTTCTCCTGCTGAAAAAGAAGAAGCCTCCCTGGATGCTAGCCTTCAATTAATTTTAGTAATTTCCCTTGATCCCTTGATGAATAGACATGTGATGAACTGTAAAGATTCCAAACACATCTGGGAAACTATTGAGGTTATTAATGAAGGCACAGAGGAAGTTAGGGAGAACAAGTTAGAAATTCTAACCTCTGAGTATGAATACTTTAAATCCAATCCAGGAGAAGGAATCACTGAAGTGTTTGAGAGGTACAATGCATTGATCAACAACCGGAACATTAATGGTAAATACTATTCCATCAGGGAGATCAACAAAAATTTCCCTTTAATACTGCCAACTCATCTCGAACATAGAATCACTGCCATAAGAGAAGAAAGAGATCTGAGTGAGATTTCTTTGGAAAGGCTCTATGGTGTGTTAAAGACTTATGAGTTGGAGCAGATTTAACAGAAGGAAGTTTACGGGAAAGGAAGAGTGGTCAGCACGTCTACTGCTCTAGTAGCTGATGAACAACAACAACAACCACAATATCAACAACAATCTCAACAGTCAGAAAGAATGGTACAGTCTTCCAAGGTTGAAGAAAATATGATAGTAGCAGAATTTGATCCTCCTACTACTAATCAATCAGGAGATGATTTTTATTCCTTGGAAGAACTGGAGCAATTGGAGGATGAGTCAATGGCCCTGATTGTCAAGAGATTCTCAAATGTCATATTCAAAAGGAATCCCAAGTTCAAGTACACGTCCAACTACAACATATTCCAGAAAGGTGGATCTTCATCCTCTAACACCAGCAGTGGTGGGTACAAAACAGGGATGGTTGATCGAAGCACCATTCGATGCTTCAACTGCAATGAGTTGGGACACTTTGCCACAGAATGCAGGAAGCCAAAACAAGTTAGGAAGAACTCTTACGATTCTAATCAGAAGAGTAAATCTGAAAGGGCTTACCTGGCAAAGGGAAGAAGCTGGGATGATAGTGACAGTGAAGATGAAGAAGTTGGGAATCTTGCTCTCATGGCTAGTGATGCAAACACCTCATCGTCAAGAAAAGAGGTAAAATTTACTGATGCTGAATTAGTTTATCATCTAGGAGGTTCCTTAGATTGTGCCCGTCGTGATAATGAAATGTTAAATCAACAAATCAAAGACCTTGAGAAAGAGGTCAATGAATTAAGATTTGTGCACATTAATAAAAATAAATTAAAAGAACAAGTATCTTTTCTAGAGAATAGAGTTGACTGTTATAGACAACTTAAAATTATTCTCAAAGACAAGATCACCGGTCTTGAGGCTAAGGTTAAAGCTTACTTTAATTCTTGTTCGAAGTCCAAAGAGTTTTACAATAAGCAAGTTGTTAATCAAACATCTGGAATAGGTTATGATTACAATGTTGCTATTGGAAAATTAGGCATAAACTACCCTCCTCATGTTTGTGCTAAAGGCAGGGAAGTACCACATGTGCTTAAGGGTGTTGATGAACCCCTCTATAAAGAATCAATTGTTGAACCATTTGATGAGACCTCATTTATTATTCAAGAAGAAATTCGTGCTGAAGATCATGCTAACGAGAAAGCTATTTCCAAGTCGAGCGTGTCAAAGATTCCAGTCAAAGTTGTGAAAGCAACTGAGACTAACTCAGACACACATGAGTTGGATAACACAAATGCCATGTCTACCATGCATAAGTTGCCTATTGTTAATTCCTCTCATAAAGCATGTGGTGTTCCTGATTGTATGTCTTGTGCTTTTAATTTGATGTATGCTTATTTTAATGGTAAGCATGTTTCTAATGATAAGACTACTCCTCGTCAGCATGTGAATAATAGGAAGCATGATAGGTCAAAGACTGCTAGTCCTCCTAAAGCTAGAAAGGAGACATTTGTGCCTAAGCCTAAACAGAAATTTGTCAAGGCTGTTCACAAGGTCAAATGTCCACTCATTGAGAAAGTTGAGAACATTAAAATTAAGAATGTTGTTTTTCCTGATAAAGGCCAATTTTACAAGTATGTCGGACCCAGCCAAGCTTGGGTTCCGAAGAAGGTCTAATCCATTTGTATTGCAGGGCATTAAACATGTACAACCGGTAGTGTGGATTCTTGACAGCAGATCGTCAAGACATATGACCGGAGATAGAGCCCTGCTATCAAATATGGTTGAGAAAGCTGGCCCAGTGGTTACCTTTGGAGATAACAGCAAAGGTTTAACTGAGGGATATGGCTGTTTGCTAGCAGGAAATGTTATCATTTAAAATGTGTATGTTGTGCAAGGACTTGAACACAATCTGCTTAGCATTAGTCAGTTCTGTGACAACGGCTACAATGTTTTATTCGACAAGCTGAAGTGTCAGATTCTACACAAGAAAAGTGAAAAACCCTCCTTGATGGGAATCCGGAAAGGAAATCTGTTCATAGCTGACATGAACTCTGGAAGCAATCCTGAAGTCAATTATTTCTATGCAAAGTCATCGTCAGATGAGAGTTGGCTATGGCACAAGAGACTTTCTCATCTCAATTTCGAAACAATGAATTATCTTGTCAAAAGAGAATTGGTCATAGGTCTGCCTCAGCTAGAATTCTCCCTAGAAGGACTATGTGAGGCTTTCCAGAAAGGAAAGTCAAAGAAAGCAAGTCACAGAGGCACTGACACATCCTCCATAACTGGTGTTCTGCAATTATTACACATGGATTTATTTGGACCAGTTAATGTCCTTTCGATGTCAAAGAAGTGTTACTGTCTTGTGATAGTTGATGACTATTCCAAGTATACGTGGGTTTTATTCCTTCACTCTAAGGATGAAACACCACAATTTGTGATTGATCATATCAAGTTGATCGAGTTAGATTCTAATGTCCCTGTTAGAGCATGATCATATCAAGTTGATCGAGTTAGATTCTAATGTCCATGTTAGAGCAATAAGGTCAGATAATGGAACATAATTCAAGAATTCACTTCTTAATGGATTCTGTACAGACAATTTTCAGCTCCTAGAACCCCTCAGCAAAATGGAGTGGTAGAAAGGAAGAATCGTACATTGATTGAAGCTGCAAGAACGATGTTAAGTGAATCAGGTCTTCCAATGTACTTTTGGTATGAAGCTGTCAATACTGCAGGTTATACTCAGAATCGAACTCTAATCCATAGAGACTTCATAAAAACTCCTTATGAGATTTTGAATGAATAGAAACCTTCTATCAAATACTTTCATGTATTTGGTGCCAGATGTTTCGTGCTCAAGGATGGAGATGATCGTTGTGGTAAATTCGAGGCAAAGGCATATGAGGGTATTTTTGTTGGATATGGAAGAAGATCATACAGAGTGTATATCATTGATCAACACAAAGTAACTGAAAGTGTCAATGTTACATTTGATGACACTAAACTCCCTAGTATCCAAACTGAAGATCCTTCTGAGAAACTGAAGTTTGATGATATGTCAGATTCAGAATCAGAACATGGTCTAGAACCTGAGGTTGTTGCTGGTGAAGAACCTGTTAATCATGATGATACTCAAGGTAATGGTGATGGAAACTTTGGCAACAATGGAGATACCACTGCTACTAACGGAGAATCTTCAAGTCAACATGGCAACAACTCAGGGGGAGATGCTGAAGGATCAACTAGTAGGACACAACATCCCAATGTATTTCAAGGCGAATCATCAAGATCAAATCTTCCAAGACAGACTTTCTGGAATAAAGCTCATCCTTTTGAGTTGATTATTGGTGATCCAGATGTTGGACCCAGAACTAGACGTGTTACTCAAAATGAGTGTCTGTTCTCAGGATTTCTTTCTGAGATGGAACCTAAGAAGATTGAGGAAGCACTGATTGATCCAGATTGGGTGATTGCTATGCAAGATGAACTCAATCAGTTTGAACATCAACAAGTCTGGAAACTGGTACCTAGACCTACACACAAGAAAGCTGTTGGTACTTGATGGGTATTCAGGAATAAACTAGATGAAGATGGTGTGGTTACAAGAAACAAAGCAAGACTGGTAGCTAAAGGGTATTCTCAAGCTGAAGGCATTGATTATGATGAAACCTATGCTCCAGTGGCTAGACTAGAGGCCATCAGGATATTTCTGGCATTTGCAGCATTCTCTAACTTTAAAGTTTATCAAATGGATGTCAAGAGTGCCTTTCTGAATGGGAAGCTCGATGAAGAGGTATATGTAGAGCAACCTCCTGGTTTTGAAGATCCAGATCATTTGGATTTTGTCTACTTTCTTTTCAAGGCTATCTATGGACTCAAACAGTCTCCGAGAAAATGGTATGACACTCGCTCTGAATTTCTTATTGAAAATAGCTTTATTAGAGGTGTCATAGACAAAACTCTCTTTTCTAAAAAGCATAAGAATGATACTATATTAGTCCAAGTCTATGTGGATGATATAATATTTGGGTCTACTAATGATAATCTCTGTAAGAGATTTGCTAAGTTAATGCACAGCAAATTTGAAATGAGCATGATGGGAGAGCTGAAGTTCTTTCTTGGATTACAAGTAAATAAAAGGTTAGATGGAACTTTTATTTGTCAATCCAAGTATCTCAAAGAACTCCTCAAAAAGTACAATCTAGAGGATTCTGCATCAGCAAGGACTCCATCAACTACAGCTGTCAAGCTTGGACCATGTGAAAACTCCATTAAGGTAGATGTCACAAGCTACCGAGGTGTGATTGTCTCGTTACTCTATCTTACTGCAAGTAGACCAGATATTATGTATGATACATGCTTATGTGTAAGGTTTCAAGCGGATCCTAGAGATATTCATCTCGTTGTTGTTAAACGAATCTTAAGATATCTTAAGGGAACACCAAATCTAGGTATTTGGTACCCTAAATAATCTGGTTTTAACCTTGTTGGATATACAGATTCAGATTACGCAGGAAGTGTTGTTGATAGGAAAAGCACCTCAGGGAGTTGTCAATTCCTAGGTAACAGACTAGTCTCATGGTACAGCAAGAAACAACAAACAGTTTCAAATTCAACGGCCGAGGCTGAATATATTGCTGCTGGAAGCTGCTGTGCTCAGATCTTGTGGATTAGGAATTAGCTACGGGACTATGGCTCTGTATTGAACAAAATACCTATTCTATGTGACAATACAAGTGCAATAGCCATCACCAACAACCTTGTGCAGCATACAAGGACCAAGCACATTGACAACAGGTATCATTTTATTAGAGAGCACGTCATGAATGGTACTGTTGAACTATTTTTTGTTCCAACAGAAGAACAAATAGCAGATATTTTCACTAAACCTCTTGATGAATCCACATTTACCAAATTAGTTGGTAAATTGGGTATGTTGAATAGCTTTAGTGATTAAACTTGTGAATATCTGAAATCTGTTCTTGAGTGAATTTACAAATGAATTTTTCATATATGAAAAATTCATTTGCAAATTTATTTTATCATTTTTCAAAATTTCTTGCTTATTTCTATATAATTTTTATTATCTTATTTTTATTTATTTACTCAACTTGTTAATTTTAATGTCTCAGAATATTTTATTTTCTCTAAAAATATTTTTCTATGAATTTTATTTGCTAAAATTCAAAAGAAATCTATTTTTGGACTGAAAATATAATTATCTCTAAAATATTTTAATTGTGTAAATATTTTCTACCATATCTATATTAGTATTTATTGTAGTTTTCTATAATTATATATATATATATATGTTCTGTTTTTGTTAAAAACTGTTTGTATTTGTTTTTGTTAAAAACTGTTAATATTTGCTTTATAAAATATATATATATATATTTATTTGTTTGTGTTAAGTTTATACTTGAATGACAATCGGCAAGACAATTGAAATTGTCTTGCTGAAAGTCATTTCAGTATACTTTTATTAATACTTAATTTAGTTTATACTAGAATGACAATCGGCAAGACAATTGAAATTGTCTTGCTGAAAGTCATTCCAGTACAAATACGTGTTTATTTTTAATTCAGGTTAATTTTATAACTGGCAAGACAATTGGTATGACTATTGATTGTCATGCCAGTAATAAAATTAATATCAGATATTTTTTGTTTTATTTTGTACTGGTATGACAATCGGTATGACTATCAGATTGTCATACCAGTTATATTATTACTATATTTTTTTTTCTCAATTTGCCCGGTATGACTATTGGTATGACAATCGGTAAGACTATCCCGAATTGTCATACCAATTGTCTACTTAATGTTTTTTTTTCCTGTTTTGTTTTCTAATTCATTCAGTTTTTGTTCAAAATTGCAACAGTCTTTCTTTTTCTCTTTTATTTCTCTTTCTCTCACTTCGAACAGATCAACTGCCTCCTTTGTCTTCTTTGCTCGAGTTTTTACTCAGCATACAAAATCATCACTCATGTGATATATACATACACGTATATACATACAGAAGTGCTGTCAATTTTTTGTTAAAAAAAAAATCAGTTTGTGTTTGTTTGATTTTGAGTAATTCTATTTAATTTTGTTTGGTGTCTTGTGCGTTTATCAAATCTGCTTTTGTGAGTTAACAACCTTAACGAGATACATTTCTTTCTAAAATTTTCAAATATAATTGATTTAATTCGAATTATTAAATTAATTTAATTAATTCGAATTTTCTTAATATTACTCTTAAAATTCTGAAAGTGTGTGTCTTATTATTATTTTTAAAATGGCTCTCAATTTCCAAATTGTTTCGCATAATCTTGTTGGTTATTTTAATCCAGATAAATGTGATGTAGAAAAATTTAAGCCGTGGATTAGATTTTTAAATGACCATTCGATTGTTAGCTCTGCTATTAAATCAAATGTGATTTTAAATGTTGATCTGCTCAGACTGATTTGCACAACCTCTACTGTGGCCGATGATTTTAAATCTTTTTCATTCACCGTGGCAAACACACAGTATGTAGTTGATGAAACAGTCGTCAATCGAGCGTTAAATTTTCCTATGGACAATTTCTGTAATTTGCCCTCTGAAAATGATATTTCAAACTTTTTCCATGCTATTCACTATCAGGGGGTGATTAATTTAACCAAGTTATCTAAATCCAATTTGGTTTCTGAATGGGACATTTTCTTCGATACACTTTCTAAAGTGTTTGCCAACTTCACTAAATCCAACTTTCACAACATCACTTCCACTCTACAGTATATTGGTCTTGCGGTTGTTTTCAATCAAAGTATCAATTTTGGAAAACTACTTTTACCCATTCTTTTGAGACGTCTCACTACTGCTTTACGTGATCATTCTACAAATCGTAGGGTCTCGTGCTACTATGCTCATTTTCTCATGCTCATAGCAGAACATATTCTCTCACCTGAGCATAAAGCCCTTTTTGCTAACTCCTCAGTAACCAAACCCCCTCCTGTAAGCAAAAAGATTTACACCCGCCAAGATACAACTTTCAAATTCATGCAAGTTCCAGTACTTGTATCTGCTTTCATGGCCGCTTATATTCCTTTACCTATCTTCAATATTCCCGGTCATGAACATCAAGCTCAACCTCCAGTGGTTCAAACCACTCAGGCTCAAACATCAGATGCTCTTCCTCTACAGGTAATAATTCCTCAAACTCAACCTATTCCTACTTCTGTTGAAAGACCCCCAGTGGTTGATAGGACTGACCATGAAGTTGTAGAACCACAGCTTCAATCCCAGGTCATAGAGCCAAACACAGAGTCACAACCTATCTCAACCTCTCCCCCACTGTCTAAAATATTGCCTAGAAGGTTAGTAGGAAGTAGTTTGTTAGTGGATGTGAATGAACCCTCAGCTCTCCTCCACCCAAGAAAAGGAGAACATTTACTGAGGCATCTGAAAGCCCATCCTTGTCCTCCCAAAAGGACATGGACTTTGAAATGGCCACTGAATAGTTACTAGAAACATTCTCTCAACAGGATGAATCTATTGAAATTCGCCATAGGGCCATGGCATCCTGTACTGAGTCAAGCACAATTCCATTACTCACAATGGAAGCATACAGACCAGTAGATGATACTCAGGACACGGAGCGAGGAGTGCACATTGAGTCGGTTACAGTGCCTGCCATAGTTACGGCGGAAGAGCAGTCACATGCTTCTGAGGGAAAATCTGACTCTCAACCACCTTTAATAGAGTTATTTTCTCCCCTCCCAGATCCAACACCTCTGGCTCCCTCACGGGATTCTCCACTCGCAGATTTATCTGGAGAAAGTGGAGGGCAGCTCGGTCAATCTATCCCTGAAGCAATTCAGACATCTATTTCACATGAAAAGATAGGTTTGACTAAGAATCGGGACTCGCGAATTCCCATTGCACCACCACTGACCTCTCTTGAAGAGGCTAGGGTGATTTTAACTGCAGGTATAGAAGATCAGCACCAGGAAGACTCCTCACGAGCAATTATATTGAGAGATACACAAGCACGTGAGTTGAGTGAATCAAACAGGAGAGATATTCAGGTGAGCGCACACGCAGACACAAACACTGAAAATCTGTTAGCTCAAATTGCTGATCTCAAGGAACAACTTGCAAAAAGTCAGGCTGAAGCTCAATCATTCAAAGCACAAGTTGTTGAACGGTCTTCTTCTGAGATTGGGTATGCTTTGACCCAACCACAATTACTCTCAGGAACATAGATACTGGAGTTTTGGAGGACTGGTGTTTATGATGATGGTGGTGAAAATGGGTCTCCAAGCATTATTTTCACAACTGGGGAAGATGAGCATCGGGTTACCTTGTCTACTGTTCGACAAGCTCTACACTTACCATAAAATGACAATTTCAATGCTCAGATTGAAGATCCACTACTACAGAGTATGATGGCCAATCTTGGCTATGAGAAAAGTTTGTCCAAGCTGGGATAACTAAAGAGACCCTGCATAAGAAGGGAGTAGAGCTTTTTCTTTGACTGCATCACCAGAGCTTTTGCCAAGAAATGCTCAAATTTTGATGCCATTCCAATTCTGAGTCAACAAATATGGTATGCACTTCTTAATCAAACTCATTTTGATTATGCTACTGCTATTTTGGGTTTTATTGGGGATAGGATGAAGGAGGACCCAAATACTGTTTATTTTGCTAGATTTTGTCAACTCATTTATAATTTATGTTATTCTGATGCACCCCAAAATTTTAGTGAGACAATTGAACCCTTTAAACTTCATAAAAGGGCTTTCACAGACTTATTATCTGCTGATAATAAGAAGAATATACTAAGACCCCTCCAAATTCCTCAATCTGTAAAATAGTTCTTAGTAAATTCTGATCCTCACACATACAGTACCATATATCCTGATGTAGCACCAGCACAACCTCCACCTACACAACCTTCCAATTCTCAACCACCTCAATCCTCTCAACCACAACCACAACCCACCATCAGAACCTATTTCCAACCAGCACAATCCTCTCAACCAACCTCTGGTACTTCTTAAAAGGTGCCAGTTGTAAAGTCTGCTACAACATCCAGACCCAAGTCTTCAAGAGCAAAATTTGTTCCTCAATCTCCACCAAGGAGAAAGAGAAGGCTGATTCTGAGAGATGAATCAGATGAGGATGAACAGGTCGAGGTTCCAGCATCAGAACTTGTGACTGTAGAAGCTGAAAATGTAATTTTTCAGAAGGAGGTAGAAGCTGAAAAGGAAATTTTTCAGAAAGAGGTAACTCCTCAGAAACAGAGTGAAGCTGAGGGTTCTGGAATTTTAAAAAGGAAAAGAACTTCAAGTTTTGATGCTGCTCAAGCAACTCCTCCATCATCCAGAAGATCAAAGAAGAAGAGAGCAGGTGTGAAAATTACACAAGCTCAATATGAAGAAGCTGATGAAGGGGATTAGGAATCTCTAATCTCATAAGAACCAATAGTGATTAAAGCTTTGCCACCTCCACCTCAAGCTGAAGACACTGTTCAAGATACAGTGATCACACTCATATCTCTCCAATCAAAGAAATTGTTACAATTGAAGATTCAGGATTAAGTCATGAAATTGATATTCACAGGCTGGACATACCAACTGTCTTGTATCTGGAAGCACCAGCAAAGGAGACAACTCCACCTGTTTCTCCACTAAATGCTGAAGTTCCTACCACACCAATTCTGGATGTGGAAACAGATGAAGTTGTAGCAGAATCACCTTCAGTGACACACACTTTAGTACTGTCAGAAGATGATGAGATTCACTCAAGTTCTGGAGACAGTGCTCTAGTAAATGCTCCAATTCTTGGAAAGGAGGCACTGTTAAAATTTGTTGAAGAAGATGCTCCTGTTCCTTGGGAAGAAACTCACAGAGGAGTTGAGTAGACCAAGAAGTGGAATGAATCTGACTTCATTCCCAGCTCAAAAGTTCTGTTAGATCATATTGCAAAAGCTGATGAGCTATTGACAAATTATGACTTCAAAGCTCAACTTAAAGTCACAGCTCTCAGTACTAAAAGTCTTCAAGGTCTACACTTACAGACTCATGAAAAGGTTGATAAACCTCTGGAAAAAGATGATAAGCTAGAAATGGAGATCAAACTAGAAAAAGAAGAGGTTTATCAGACCTATTCAAGAGAAAGTTGAAGCTATTGAGCAAACTCAAGAAAAGCAGCAGGCCCAACTGGATGAGGTCCTACAAAATGAAGCTGCTCAACAGACTCAACTGAATAAAATCCAATCTTCAGTGGAACTTCTTCTCTCTATACTCCTATCAGATGATGCCAAAAAGGGGGAGAAGGTAGTTAAGTCTAAATGCTCAACTATTCAAGTACTAAAGAAGAAGGATGATAAAGGAGATGACCAGGGAAACCCTAGCAAGGGAAAAGGTCAAGGTCAAGGGCAAAGCAGCAAAGTTTCTTCACAGAAACTAATTTCTGATTCTAGAAAATCTTCTATACAGAAGAATACAAGTTCTGAAATTGTGAATGCTCAAGTTCTGAAAGCAAGTTCTGATAATCAAAGTCTGATATCAAGTTCTGATATTCTCATTCAAGGAGGAAGTCAAGACTCTCATAAGTTTTTACAAACTCTGAAGCTTAAGGGAAGGGAGACTACTGTCTACTATAAAGATCCCAAGATTCAGACACTTGATGAAGAGATTGCTAGAAGATTATTTCTCAAGCATAATCCTGGAATGGATTTAGAGACTCTAAAGGAGGAAGAAGCTAGATTTGCAGCTGAGAAGACAAATCTTAAATCTAAAGCTTTTAATGCAATGAAACCTCCAAGGCCTAAGGCAAAATCCATTGTGATCAAGGAAATGTCAACTTCTGAGGATTCAAAGCCCAAGACAAGATCACAAGTTGAAATTGATTCCAAAGTAAAAGGGAAAGAAAAGATTGATGAACTAGTATAGATTCAGAAGAAGAAAACTCCTTCAGTTCTAATAGATCCTCCCTATCAAGCTACAATGCATGATGATGATACTCTGATAGAAGAGGAAGTTGAATCTTTGAAAAGAAAGAAGAAACTGATAGAAATAGAGTTAACTACTGATAATGCTCAATCTACTCAAACCCTGGAAGCTCAGAGTTCATCAAATTCTGAGAAGCTATTTACTCAAAAAAATAAGGAAGCAGTTACAAATCCTGAACAAGTCATCAAGACATCAACCTCTGACAGAGCTCAAGTTGATTTGGGCAAGATGACAGTTACTGATAAGAAGAAACTCATATGGAAAAATGTTAAACCATCAGATCCTAAGAAAAGTCAACTGCTATCTGATTTCATACTGTTGGATTGAAAGCCAGAGAAGAATGAGATAAAGCTGGATTAGGTTCTGAAGAAGCCATGATCAAAACAGGTGTTGAAGTAATTACCAGAGATGCATTCTTATTAACTAACAAACCTCTTGAGGAAGTTACACAGAAATACCTTGACAAGATTATATTTATTAAAGTGGTACTGGATACTCATGATAAGAATAATGTCAAAGAAAAGATGATTCTATTTATTGAAGATGGAGGAAGATACAGAATGTCAGAATCAGATGGGCTGAACAAATCTCTCAAAGAACTTCAATTCTTTCATTATCTTTGGGAGATAAAGTATGAGATTACCAGAAGATGGTCAAATTTCATCATGAAGATCATAAGGGATAAAGCCAGAATCTCTGGATCAAGGGTTGCAAAATTTGTTCAAAAGATAGTTGAAGATGATGGAAGTGAAATTCCAATAAAGAAGAATTCTGCTAAACTTAAAGTTATTCTGAAAGAGAAATGTCTGTGCTATGATGAAGACTCATCTCATCCAAGAGTAATCAGACTTGGTGATGGATTGGAAAGAAATCATATCTCAGCACTTAGGACTGCAATCTACCAGATTGGAAGTCAAGATGTAGAAATGAAGCAAGTCAAGGCTACATTAGCTCAAGTCCTGAGAAATGCAGAAGAGAAGCTGATATCAAACTTTGTCAAGAATCACTTTGGATTCAGATTGACTCAGTAAAATTGGTAAAAGCTGCAAGGACTGTAATTTGTAGTTAGTTGTTTAAATAAACTCTCATTACATTTGTACTTAAATGTTTTTGACATCATCAAATTTATTCACTTGTATATTTTTCATAATTTACAAGTTGGGGGAGATTGTTAGATATATTTGTGATGTCATGTCTAATCTGTTGTATTTAGTTTCAGAACTTAATATCAGGACTTATCAGGACTTATCAGGACTTACTGGAAATCAGGGCTTACCGAAGTCATAACTTATATCAGAACTTAAGGCCGCCAGGATTTATATCAGGACTTAAGTGCGGATACTTCAGATAAGGAATGTGGTTGATTTACAGGAGAGGATCTGGACTAAAACAAAAGAAGATATGCATGAAGAGTTGGACAACTAGAAGACTTGTAAAAAGATAATATCTTATTAATATATTTTAGGAGACAGAATTATATTCCATATCAATTAGAAGATATCTTGTAACTATGTACTATATAAACATAACTTAGGGTTTACACTATAAGTGTTATCATTCACGAGAACATTATTCATTGTAACCTAGCAGCTCTTAGTGATATTGTTCATCACTGAGAGAGTAGTTTAACCTACTTTGTAACAGAGCTTATTATATTGAATAAACTTGATTATTGTTACATACTTGTGTTCTAAATCGATTTGATTGTATCAACACTATATTCAAGCCCCTTCTATAGTGTTGTGTGATCTAACATAACCCAAAACCACACTCCACTCAAGCTCATCATTTTAACTCTCAAATTTTCTCTCCTCCCCCTCTCTTTTTCTTCATTCATCCGAAGCCCTTCCCCATTCCCTTCAATTTTTTCTTCATCAAATCCTTGTCATTCTAGTGTAATTCCATTACCCATTTATATAATATACACTTTACAAGAAGTTTTATGCTTAGGAGATGAATTTTAATGCTTGCATGTCTTGATTTTATGTTATCTCCAAAGTGAAACTCTTAATTCATGTGGATTAAAGAGTTCTATATGATATATACTTTTTATGTGCATAAACTAAGTGTTTCCATAAATAAAACTCTTTTAAAACCTTTGCATTCTACTTATCTTTAGTTGTAAAGTCATATTCTACTTTGCATGTGTCACACCCCCAACGTAACGAACAAAATAAATATAACTATTACAATATTTAAAATAAAGTAAACATAACTGAATCCAAGATCTTACAATTTAGGGTTTGGAACAGCCCAATACTACCATCTATTACAACTGATTTTAATATCGAGTCCTCACACAAAACTATCTCTTATTCTACCTGAGCTCGGACATACGCATCAGCGTCACAGGTCTTACGTGCTGTCTGCTTGAATCTAACCATAGCTGCTAGCTGTAATATCAGGGTAAAGCAAGGAGTGAGCCAACTGCTCAATAAGTGTTAAACTATAAGGTACAAAACATAAATCGAGATATATATAAAAGAATGACAATGCGAAGGCATAACCAATGTTAACAAGAGATAAAACTTTGAGTGATGGCATCATTTGCTTGAATCAAAACATTTTCAAATTCATAACTTAAACAAAATCATTTTATGACACTACGGATTACAGCCGGTGAACAGCCACGAAGTAATCCCGAATCTCGCTGGGTTCTAAAACATTAATGGGATCCTTAGGCAACATTTAAGCCTACAATATAAGTGTGGAGAGGACTCGCGTCTAAGTCCAGATCCACTATTCAAAGAAAACATTTATCCCCCTTTGGGACTGAAAATCCACATTTTAATCATTTCAAAAACTGATGCCGATTTATAATAAAATCTCTTTAAATAGTAAACATTTTTATCAAGGGATTATAGATCAACTTTGAAACACTGGGAATATGTCACCAAATCTCAGGGCCATGATCCACTAGACTTTACTATATTAGGGAGGTTGAAAGGTTTCCATTTACAAGAACTTTGACAAGGAGATTTAGCAAGGCTATTGGATAATATGAAAGAATAATGTCAAACTAGGCTTAAAGCAAATGTTTTCGACAAGGTACAAGTACTAGAACATCAAGAAGATAAGCTTCATGAATACTAGGGGTGTTAAGGTATGAAGAAATGATCTTTAGCTCAAGGTAATTCAGGATTGTCGAACTTTAGGGCAAGAAAAAGGGTTATCAATCAATTAAGAACAACTTTAAAGAATATCTGGCTTTTAGGTATCAAAGTACAGTTTCTATTGGGGTTCAAGCATCAGGGTGAGATGTCAATATTTTAGGAATCAATAGTATGTTAATCAAGAGGATCAATCAAATATTATATCAAATCTTTATTTTATCATGGCATTCCAATTACTTTGATATACTAGCGTGATACGACTTTTGATCTACTTGCAATATGTGCTTGAGGGTTCATGGCATTTATATATAATATAAAGATAGATTTAAGAATCGCTTGGTTCAAGTATATCAAGATAACTCAGGATAATCGCATCAATATATATATGAACTAATTATTACACATTTGCAGTGAATACGAAAGACAGGTTGAATCACTTGCCTTGAGAAAGGCTGGTCTGGTCTGGCTGGTAGGAGCAACTGGAAGCTTTACTCGACCTTTATGGCAAGTTTACCCTCGTCTCGAGATCCTACATTAACAATAACCTCATTATAATATATTATCACCAACTCAACCTATTTACAACCCGAAATTAAACACAAATGGCACTAAGGCCTATATGCACTCAATTTATAATCACCTTATAAATACCATAGTCCACATAGCCACATATACTCAAATATCATATTTTAATATCAAATAATATCACACACATCATAATACAACACTAGGCTTGGATGATCTCGACCTACAACTTAAGTCACTTGGTCGCTAAACTTGACAAAGTCTCCAAATTTTGGCTTCCTAACTCGATGTGCCTTTAATAAAATATCCAAAACCTATTGACCCTCACTTTGGCCTTTAACTCTAATGGCTTTATACTATCTTGCAACCATAGTGGTCAACCTAGGCCTCACTCATAAGTGCTCTAAAACTATGTGGTAAGTGAAAGTGCTCACTGGAGTAAATTTCAGAATGGCATCTATGGTTTCTTGAGTGTATTAGGCACTCTTAAACTACAAGTTTACCTCCAAAACTTCTACACTAGACTCTTATGACCATAAGGCATCTCCCAAACTTGATGTGGCTCAAGGGCCTAGCTTGGGCCTCCTTGGGCCTAAGCTTAAAGTCCATGGTTCCCCTGTTTTTCTGGGCAGAAAATACCCTGACTTGTACTAACTAGCAACACATGGTTCTAACTCAAATCCTATGAACTATGGTTGAAAAAACTCCTCTGACATTCCCTTTAACTAAGGCCCAACAGGGCCTAATAAGGGCCTACCCATGACATGGTCAAAACTTCCTATTTCTAAGTTGTAACAAAACTGTCCCCTGCTGGACAGATTTTATGATTCCACTCGTGCACCTATCCAAACGACTTGTAAACCTCCAAAAAACACCTAAAACCTTTTATATACTCCTAATTCTAGCTTCTGGTGGCTTGGGCCTCAAAGTGCACAACAATGACATGGTCAAAACTCACTCTAAACCTCAGGGTACCAAACTGATTTTCTGCGGAAACTAAGACTCTCCTTTTGTAATAACCCCAATTTTTGGAAATTTTTGAAACCCTTATGAATAGTGTTTTTGCTGAATGAGAAAAATTTTCATGCCACACTATGTAGGGGTTCTGTTATGGATATTCTGAGATTTTATTAGTACTTTATATGGGATATAAGTGTATGTAAAGATCGTCAGAATCCAATTCCGAACACTTTGATTTTTCCCGGAAATCCACTAGATACGGAAAGAATTGAGTATAAGGTAACAGGATAAAAAGGATTTAAATTAAAGGATTATAAGAGAGGATCATAAAAGGAATATAATATATCGAGAAGGTTAAGGGAACCTAAGTAATAAGATCCCGGTTATGATCCCTCAAACGATAAACGAAAACGAAAGTTAAGCGAACCGTATAACAGATCAGCGGTCATTAGGCAAACAATTAGAAGCTAATCAAAAGGATTAGTGGGGGATGATGTCATCCAACCAATGAGAAGAGGACAAAGAGGGGAGGATGACATCACATGATGACAGAAGCATGACATAGGGAGGAAGGAGATGTGGTTGGTTTATAACCACACAAAGACAAGGTTATTAAGGTAATTAACCAAAAACAAAACAAATCAATAATCAACCAACCAAGCCAAACATTACATTTTCACCAAAAAACACAAACTTTTCATTTCCTTCTTCCTAGCTCTCGGCTTTTGCCATTTTCAAAGGAAAGAAAAATCCAAAACCAAGATCCAAGCTTTGTTAAATCATGAGGTAATTATCTAAGGTTCCATATACATAGATATAGCTAACCCGTGAGTTTAAGCTTCTATTTCCTTCACAATCTCTTCCAATAAATCATGGAAGAAGATGGTGAATAGTGTTTTTCAAGAACTAAAATTTTTGTTCTTGAAGTTTTGTTTAGTTTATGCTTGGATAAGGACTTTAAGGGTGATTCCAAGCCATTCTCTTGATTCTCCTTGGAGCCATTCTCTTGATTCTCCACTCTCCAAGGAAGGTATAAACTCCAAACCCTAGCTTTAGTTTTGAGTAATTAGGAATGAATATGATTGATATAGTATATGTGAAGCATGATGCTTGATTGTGTAAAGTTTGGTTGAGTTTGTAGAGCTTAGTTGGTTTTATGGTATTTCTGGGGTTGTAAATCTTGATAATTAGTTAAGGAACCTAAGTAAAGCTTTTAGTTCATGTGGGGAATAAGTATAAATTGTTAATGTCAAGTTGTTGGGGCTGTTATGATGTAGGATGGATGGAGTTATGATTGGGTTGTGAATTTGGATTGATTGGTGGTTGTTTTGGAATGGTTTAAATTTGGGAAATCTCGTAAACATAGCCGTCGTAATGCCCGATTTACCGTAGACTATTTTTGTTCTTAACATCAGAACCCTTGAACTCACTGCTAGGTTTTGACCATTGCCATGTTTAGATAGTTCATGTTACGAGCTTCGTTTGATATGTGGTTCGTTTGATTCCGATGAACGGTTTAGGAGAAACGGCCATTTTAAGTAACGACGTTTCGCGAACGAACCCTTACCCCTCGCCTTACTTTGAAACATAGGTTAAAGACCTTAAAGGACTAATTGAAGTATGAAACATTTATGTAAGGTGTAATAGGCAGTTGGTAAGACACTCATGAAGGAATCGCCTTAAAACCCATAATGGTTAAATTATTAAAAAATGGTGGAGCCGAGGGTACTCGAGTGACTTAAGAGAATCAATAAGCGCAAAATGAGCGTTAGAGTCTGAGTTGGTTAGAGTATAGATTTACAAGTGACTTTGGTTTAATTCCAACTTACTTGTTGTTTATAGGTTACCAGACTCGTCCCGAGCCATTCGTAACCCCCAGTCGCTCAGGCAAGTTTTCTACCCGTTATACTGTTGTTGTGATGTATATATGTATATGCATTATCTTGTGATAGATGCATGTTGGTTAATTAGCAAATTTTGCGATATATTGAAGCATGCTGATATGGTATATATATGCATGCCTGTTTCGTATTCTTGCCATATATATATGTTGGTTCAGTTGATAATACCTATGCTAGAGAATAGCAGTAATTTGCATATACCCTTAGTATAGGGACCCAAAGGTGAAAACATTTTCTAAAACCGGGAGTCGAGGATCCCGAGTAGATTTTATATATATATATATTTATATATATATGGTTATAGTTTTCAAAACTATTAATCGAATAAGGTTTATTCGATAACTTTATTTTATTATTGAATATTATTTCGAATATTCATCCGAGGACTTATGACTCATTTATTTTATTATTGAATATTATTTCGAATATTCATCTGAGGACTTATGACTCCTTTATTTTATTATTGAATATTATTTCGAATATTCATTCAAGGGCTTATGACTCGGCTTATTTTATTTATTGAATATTATTTGAATATTCATTTGAGGATCTATGACTCCGATTATTTGCTGAGATATATTCTTTATTTTATTAAAGAATAAGGTGTCGATAATCAAACTCACTTTTGATTATTCAAATAAAGATAGTACTTTCGTATAGGTATATCTTTGGTTATTTAATATTCATTTCAAGTATAAGTTTTAAAACTTCTACTTCAATTATTTTTATAAAGATTATTCTTTATGGGAATATTATTTAAATAATAATATTCAGATATTTTCTAATATACTGGGACTGATTTACCTTGTTAAATCAGCATCACTCCAAACATTCTTAAAAATGTTTTGCGAGTCTTCAAAATGATTTTTAAAAGTTAGAGCGGATCCTAAAACTTATTTTTATATTTAAGATCCTCCTTTCGAAGGGGATTTAAATACTCGCTCAAAACCTGAGGGATCCGGCTCTGTGGTGTGTTTTATATTCGCAACAAGGTTGCTGTTTTGATAAATGAATTGATTACTTACCCAACACTCCGGAAGTAAAAATCTTGGAACAAGTTAATCCATTAACAGGCATCGCCTGGGAAATATCGGTGAGTTTTCCTTTCCAACTAGATACGACTTCTTGGTGGAGCCGTATCAACAAGTTTCTACTTGGGGAAAGGGGGAACTAGCTTTACGTTTCAGAGTCATGGATTTCATCTGAACTAGGAGTGGCGTAAGTGGTCGAGTGGCGCCGGCCCAGCCTTATTATATTGGCCCAAATGGCCTGGAAGTTCCGCTAAGGCGATCCATTCCTTAGGAGTTCAGTGTTCGGTTGACAAGTAAATCCGACAGGTTCTTCTCTACATGTAGAAAATGGTGGGGTTGCACTACTACGACTGATCATCGTAAGTGGTCTTCCTGGCGCGGCAAACTCCCGTAATGAGTTCATCATCCAATTGGATATTTCTGCAACACTACCCAGAGCACTTCGATAGAAAGGCTACGGTTGGGCGATTGTTGAGTGTTGGCAGGGTCAAGTTTTCAAAATGATGTTTGCATCAAATGAAGTATCTCGTAACTTCATTTTATATTGATGATTTTTTTAAAGATTTAATCTATTCAAATCTGGTCTTGTAGTCTCATCTACGTGATGAACTTTTGAAACTAATTATAACTTGAACGGTGGTAGTTCAAGTAGTATTTGGAAAAGATATAAGTATATTGGAGTATCTTGTAACTTCATCTTTTAAACTTATATCTAGTAAATGATTATCTTATGCATGACAAAGATTTTCAGAAAAACGTTGAGACAAGGTTAGATATATGAGATCACCTTGCAACGATATTTTTATACAGTTATACACTGGAACTCTATGTGTATTATGCATGGAAGAGGACTTCCAATATTTTGAAAAGTATATATGTATATATATACTGAATATTTTGCGACTTCATCGCATTAAGATATCAACTTGGTTCATTTCTTTTGACCAAGACCTTCATGAGTACTATGAGAAGTCTCATATATTGTTAATCATTATACATATTATTTTGGTGGGCTTGCTGCTCACCCTTGCTTTTTTCTTTCATCACACAACATCAGATAGACAAGATGAACAGGACCAAGCTCCCAATTCGCGAGCGGATAGGAAATGTTCTGCAGCTTCCTATAGGCATTGAAGTCGTTGTAGCTAAGGTGGGAAGTACCAATAGACTAGGCTTCAACTTTTGATGTACAAGATTTATGTATACTTATGAATTGTAATAATGGCAAAGAAAATGTAAATTTATTCAGAAAACCTTTTAAGGTGTATTGGCAGATAATTGTGGAATAAAATGACTTGTGATTATTTTTGGATGTTCATCTCTGAGACTATAACGTGTGGTGTGTGTTTATTATGGGGTCATAGTACAGAGTAGTTGATTAATTATTAAGATTGGGTGTTATTAAGGGAAATGGAACTCGTGACAACCCGGATCCCCGACCCCGGATTTGGGGGTGTTACAGAAGTGGTATCAGAGCTAAGCTTATAAACCTCAGAGATGATGTGACGTTAAGATAATAACTAAGATAATAAGAACTCTTGCCAAGTTCATAGTCGGGCTACCTAACGTAGTACTGACAATTAAAACCCTTATGTGAACCCTTATAAATATCATGATAGAAGAGTAGTTCGTTATCGTATATGGTAGCGGGACTCCGAACCCTGAGGTTGAGGAGCAACAACGCGATGATGTTTTATTACTTATTGGAGATCAGATAATGGATCCGATAGAGCGTCCTAACGCGGGATCGGATGATGTTCATATTGAGGATGTAGCGGTTGAGGATGTTGTCCTAGAAGGGACAGTTGCTGAGGAGAATCCCATGGAGGATCCTGACAAGAATGAATAAAGGACCACTGATGAATTGATGGCCATGGTTAGGTCGACTACCAGAGGTAGGATTGGTCGGTCACTACCGGAGGTTCGTTCAAGTTTGTAAAGATAGTAGCCCCCTTTAACGCGGCTTACTCGTAAGACTGAGAAGTTCGAATGGACAGAAAAATGCGAGAATAGCTTTCAAGAACTAAAGCAAAGGGTGGTGACGGCCCCTATGTTGGCGTTGCTGGATGGAAAAGGAGATTTTGTGATTTGTAGTGACACTTCGCATAAGGAATTAGGGTGCTTCTTATACAGCACAACAAGATAATCGCGTCCGCGTCAAGACAATTAAGGGAATATAAAATTCGATATCCCCGCCCATGAGCTTAGGCTCGTGGCAATAGTTTTACCCTAAAGATTGGAGGCACTACTTGTATGGAGAAGTGCGGGATTTACACAAACCATAGGAGCTCTAGTACATTTTTACGTAGAAAGAGCTCAACATACGCCAGAGGAGGCGGTTAGAGCTAATCAAGAATTATGATTGGGAGATTCTTTATCATTCGGGGAAAGCCAATATGGTGGCTGATGCCCTTAGTAAAAAGGAGAGACTCAAGATCACAATGTCTTTTGGAGAGTTGATAAGAGATTTTGAAAAAAATGGAAATAGAAGTGAAGGTAACCGGAGCCGGTACCGAAAAGCTGTTTGAGATTGCAATACAGTTCAAATTATTTGAAAAGAACAGATTGTGCCAGAAAAAGTGATGAATGAAGGCAGAAAGCCAACAAATAGATAAGAGATTAATACCGAGAAAGATGATAAGGGAATAATGAGGTATTCCTACAGAATTTGGGTTCCAAATGTTCAAGAGCTTAAAGATGAGATCTTAGATGAAAGTCATAGTTCGAGGAATAAGAGTTAGGGCAAACCCTGAATGTGATAGTCAGGGGGGACGCCATTAAGAAAGAAGGAGCCCATAATATAATGAAGTGGAAAATGAGGATTTTAACGTATAAGATAACCCCAAGTACGGGGAGGAGGAGGAAAGGTACAGACGAAGGAAACAGAAGTCGAGTAAGGAAAGGAGAACCGAGACGGTACTCCTATACGGTAATTCATGGACCTGTCTCAAGAGAACTTAGACTATTATCCCTAACCACCACCCTGAGGAAACAATGTGGTGAGAAATTCTTTCAGGACCTTTAAGTCGCTAAGCTCTCAGAGTTCCAAGGAACAAGCTGACCCAGTCGAGGCAAGAGCCTGGCTAGAGGAAATATAGAAATCATTTGAGATTCTAAATGATTGACGAATCACAAAAGACTGTTTTGTCACTTACCCTCCTAAAAGAGAGGCCACCCGCTGGTGAAAGACCAAGAAAGGCACGGAGCCAGAGGTTAAAATAAACTGATTTAAGTTCAGTCAATTGTTTTCGGGAAAGTAATTCCCAGGGCTATGGAGATAGTGTAAAAGCTTTAGAGTCAGAACAAAGGCAGACGAGTATGATAAATTATGAATCTAAGTTGTAAAAGTTATCAAGATTCGTTCTGAGGACACGAATCCAGAATGACGGGATGTTTGAAATCAATACTTATGTTGTGTTAGTTCATGAAATAATGATAAGAGAAAGGAAAATAAAAAGAAACTGAAGTGGAATGGAATATAAAGGCAGTAGAGTGTGAGGAATGATAAAGGAGTTGGGTATGAGGAAACCCTAAAGACTCGTAGCAATAGAAATAGAAAAGTATGTAATCGTCAGGATGAGGGTGATTCACCATGAGTTAAATTGATGGTTGAAGGAATAAGAGATACATATATTTTATCCCCTGTAAGTTGGGAGGATTTGAGGAAACCTTGAGATAGTTCGAAGGATAAATATTGAGACACGGATAGACTGAGGAGACAAGAAAGTAAGAAATTAGGAAAAATTGGATGAAGGAAATGACCTTCAAGAATGTGAAGTGTAAGACCGGTGGCTTGATACCCAGAAAGGGAGACGCCATGTATGAAAGATATCCCAACATTGAGGTGACTGTTGAGATAAACAACAAAAGTAAATAAGGAATTATTAAGAAGAGGTTCACGTTGAACACGACCAATATCTTCCAGAACATACTTGTTATCGTTACCAAATTAGGCAAGAAAAGCGGATAACCGTTGTTATCTTTTGGAGGCCATATTGATTGACCTCGTTTTGAATACAAATGTTATTGTGAAACTAGGCATATACTATCGAGGTGGTAATGATTGAATAAGACACCCTTATCAAGGATATATGACTTGATTTATCCATGGAAGGATGCATGTACTTTTTTTAAAGGTGGAATTAAGAATAGAACATCGGTAACTTAAAATGAATCCTAGGGGAATGCATAAAGGTTGGCATTTCACCCTTAATAGGGATAGTATGAGTTTTGACAGTATGAATTGGAAAGGATTAAGGTAATAACAACCAGTAAGAATCAGTGGAGAAATTTTTCAGAAGTATATAGACAATGATTCTAGTATTAATAAATGGTATCTTGATATGCCCTGTACCTAGGGAATACAGGAGGAACGATTCAAGGATAACCTTAGAGGATTTACCAGGAGAAAGGTAATATTCAAAATTCTCAAAAATAGAAATGTTGATAAAGGAAATATGACGTAATTATAATGATGCCAAGTGGGGCACGTGTTAAACCACGAGAAGGTATGGATCGAACCAGTAATGGTCGAAGTTGTTCAGGGCAATTAGGACTTGAGATAAAAAGATGTTCTAATTATGATTGAGAGTTAGTCGTGACAGTGATTAACCTCTAAAGACTGAGGCAATAACTTATGGAAAAATGGTAATATTTTTTTTTACTCATCAGATTTTAAGGAAAACATCTTCACATAAGCTGTAATTGAAATAAGGTAGAAAATTTATTTGGAGGTGGTTAAAATGACATTGACTGTAAGGAAATTTTACTATCAGGAAAGGCCAAAGAGGTGGCCGACACTTTAAAGGTAAGAGGATAATTATAGGCGCTTGTGCCAAAGGAATACAGTGATGATGGTTAAAGCTATGAAGGTTGTATTATGGTTTGGAAGATTGACATTCCTTCTGATGACTGTGCAATACCCAACCGTAATAGTAGTTGGTAAAGGTTTAATTCGTGTAATCGCCATGAGCGGGCTATCTATCTCAGGAGATACAATCTTGAGATAAGCCAGGACCATATTTCAAAAAGGACTAGACGAACCCTTGAGTTAAGTCTTCTATTTAAGGCATACGAGTAAGAGTGGTATTAACCTGCTATCGTTGCTTTGATTGAAACTCTTCTGCAATTTTATCTGCTTCATGTCATGTATGTATGTCAGGATCAGGAGTGTTCTTCATGAATCATGAATGGTGATTATGTTACCTCCTTAGAAGAATTTTATACGACATATATGGACTCCGTATGGTTAGATATTAAGATTTCATGGAAAGTGAATGATGACAGTAGGTCAGTGGTGGACCATAGTAAGGCAGCAATGATTTTGCGAGTAATGAGCTGATTACAACCATGCGAGTTGTATTGGAATGGATGTTGAGATTAAGTACCACTAATCGGGTCGTGGTAGTGTATAAGTTATCACTGATAGACTAATTAAGTAGAGTATCTACCTATTGAATATTTATTCCTTCTTATCAATAGAGAGTCGTATTACTATAAGAGGAAGGTTGCGGTGCGAGCAGAGAATCCTAGTAACGGTGATATATAGAATGAGATCCCAGATTCGATTTTCGATGTCGAGAGAGTTTCAAAGGTGATTGTGTATAAGCTCGAGGAAGAGCATGGGTCCATAGAATGATGGACGGGATAGTGAAAATATTTAGGCATGTGAAATACGATGATATAATACTTGATGTTGATATAAATACATATATGTTTTGTTCTCCTATGACAAACCTCTATAGTTCAGAGGTAGATTCCAAGCCAGATATTTTGTGGCAGTATATTTTTATATATATTTACAATTCTCTTCAGTTCGTTCTTTTCTCTTCTTTTCATTTCATGTAAGCTGAGAAGAACAACCCTTCCAGAAGGGGAGGTATTGCCGAATGACTATCTATCTGTGTGATAGAAGCCTAGTAGGATACCATCTATTGTTTAATTGCTTGTCAAGTACTAAAGGTTGGCCACCTTCTGTACTAACTATGCGATATAACAAGTGTTCATGATCATAGTGATCTCTCAACAAATTCCTTTACTTCTATATGATTGATCAAACTTTGGGAAATAGAAACAGCTGAAAAAGGAGTAATAAAGTTGTGGTAGTATTCGGAATGGAAACACATTCGTGATACTAAGGTTGATGTGGTTATTAAAAGGTTATAGAACGCTAACGAGCAAAAGTATAACTAGTATAATATTAGGAACGGAAGGTTGTAGCGATTACGAACTAGAAAAGAATGGGTATTGAGAAGCAAAAGCTCTAATGCTAAACGCTATAATGAGAGTCTGTGCAATAGACTTGAAATAATTTGGAATGATCAGTTATCACGGATTGAGTTTTCTTACGACGATAGATCATATGTCAGTATTGAGATATCGCCTTATGGGATCCTTGAGGGAAGACAATGTCGATCTCCCTTATGTTAGGATGAAGTTGTAGAGCGCAAAATGCTCGGACCAGCAGTGGTCCAAAGGACCAAGGATATGATAGATCTAATCAGAGGACGGCTGGTAGTAGCCCAAGATGGACATGATACATATGTTGATTTGACATGAAAGGACAAAGAATAGGAAGTAGGGGACCTAGTGCTGTTATAGGTATTCCCTCGGAAAGGATTGATGAGATTCGGAAAGAAAGGAAAGCTAAGTCCACAATGTGTCGGACCCTTGGATATACTAAAACATATTGGGAAGTTAGCATATGAGCTAGCCTTACCCCAGAACATGTAGCAAGTCATAACGTGTTCCATGTATCAATTTTAAGAAAGTGTAATTCGGATGCCAGATAAATAGAGGTATATGAGCGCACAGACATGCAACCCGACGTAACTTATATGGAGCAACCAGGAATGGTTATAGAGTAAAACGGAACAAGTGCTTAGGAAAAGGGTTATTAAACTAGGCAGAGTTTGGTGGTAGGACCACAATATGGGAAAATTTACTCGAGAGTTAGAGAGTGCAATGCTAAGAAAGTATCCCTATTCATTTTCTATCTGATTCCGGGACGGAATCCTTTTAAGGAGGGGAGACTGTAATAACCCCAATTTTTGGAAATTTTTGAAACCCTTATGAATAGTGTTTTTGCTGAATGAGAAAACTTTTCATGCCACACTATGTAGGGGTTCTGTTATGGATATTCTGAGATTTTATTAGTACTTTATACGGGATATAAGTGTATGTAAAGATCGTCAGAATCCAATTCCGAACACTTTGATTTTTCCCGGAAATCCACTAGATACGGAAAGAATTGAGTATATGGTAACAGGATAAAAAGGATTTAAATTAAAGGATTATAAGAGAGGATCATAAAAGGAATATAATATTCTGAGAAGGTTAAGGGAACCTAAGTAATAAGATCCCGGGTATGATCCCTCAAACGATAAACGAAAACGAAAGTTAAGCGAACCGTATAACAGATCAGCGGTCATTAGGCAAACAATTAGAAGCTAATCAAAGGGATTAGTGGGGGATGATGTCATCCAACCAATGAGAAGAGGACAAAGAGGGGAAGATGACATCACATGATGACATAAGCATGACATAGGGAGGAAGGAGATGTGGTTGGTTTATAACCACACAAAGACAAGGTTATTAAGGTAATTAACCAAAAACAAAACAAATCAATAATCAACCAACCAAGCCAAACATTACATTTTCACCAAAAAACACAAACTTTTCATTTCCTTCTTCCTAGCTCTCGGCTTTTGCCATTTTCAAAGGAAAGAAAAATCCAAAACCAAGATCCAAGCTTTGTTAAATCATGAGGTAATTATCTAAGGTTCCTTATACATAGATATAGCTAACCCATGAGTTTAATCTTCTATTTCCTTCACAATCTCTTCCAATAAATCATGGAAGAAGATGGTGAATAGTGTTTTTCAAGAACTAAAATTTTTGTTCTTGAAGTTTTGTTTAGTTTAAGATTGGATAAGGACTTTAAGGGTGATTCCAAGCCATTCTCTTGATTCTCCACTCTCCAAGGAAGGTATAAACTCCAAACCCTAGCTTTAGTTTTGAGTAATTAGGAATGAATATGATTGATATAGTATATGTGAAGCATGATGTTTGATTGTGTAAAGTTTGGTTGAGTTTGTAGAGCTTAGTTGGTTTTGTGGTATTTTTGGGGTTGTAAATCTTGATAATTAGTTAAGGAACCTAAGTAAAGCTTTTAGTTCATGTGGGGAATAAGTATAAATTGTTAATGTGGAGTTGTTGGGGCTGTTATGATGTAGGATGGATGGAGTTTTGATTGGGTTGTGAATTTGGATTGATTGGTGGTTGTTTTGGAATGGTTTAAATTTGGGAAATCGCGTAAACATAGCCGTCGTAATGCACGATTTATCGTAGACTGTTTTTGTTCTTAACATCAGAACCCTTGAACTCACTGCTAGGTTTTGACCATTGCCATGTTTAGATAGTTCATGTTACGAGCTTCGTTTGATATGTGGTTCGTTTGATTCTGATGAACGGTTTAGGAGAAACGGCTGTTTTAAGTAACGACATTTCGTGAACGAACCCTTACCCCTCGCCTTACTTTGAAACATAGGTTAAAGACCTTAAAGGACTAATTGAAGTATGAAACATTTATGCAAGGTGTAATAGGAAGTTGGTAAGACACTCGCGAAGGAATCGCCTTAAAACTCGTAATGGTTAAATTATTAAAAAATGGTGGAGCCGAGGGTACTCGAGTGACTTAAGAGAATCAGTAAGCGCAAAATGAGCGTTAGAGTCTGAGTTGGTTAGAGTATAAATGTACAAGTGACTTTGGTTTAATTCCAACTTACTTGTTGTTTATAGGTTAGCAGACTCGTCCCGAGCCATTCGTAACCCCCAGTCGCTCAGGGAAGTTTTCTACCCGTTATACTGTTGTTGTGATGTATATATGTATATGCATTATCTTGTGATAGATGCATGTTGGTTAATTAGCAAATTTGGCGATATATTGAAGCATGCTGATATGGTATATATATGCATGCCTGTTTCGTATTCTTGCCATATATATATGTTGGTTCAGTGGATAATACCTATGCTAGAGAATAGCAGTAATTTGCATATACCCTTAGTATAGGGACCCAAAGGTGAAAACATTTTCTAAAACCGGGAGTCGAGGATCCCGAGTAGATTTTATATATATATATTTATATATATATGGTTATAGTTTTCAAAACTATTAATCGAATAAGGTTTATTCGATAACTTTATTTTATTATTGAATATTATTTCGAATATTCATCCGAGGACTTATGACTCCTTTATTTTATTATTGAATATTATTTCGAATATTCATCTGAGGACTTATGACTCCTTTATTTTATTATTGAATATTATTTCTAATATTCATTCGAGGGCTTATGACTCAGCTTATTTTATTTATTGAATATTATTTGAATATTCATTTGAGGATCTATGACTCCGATTATTTGCTGAGATATATTCTTTATTTTATTAAAGAATAAGGTGTTGATAATCAAACTCACTTTTGATTATTCAAATAAAGATAGTACTTTCGTATAGGTATATCTTTGGTTATTTAATATTCATTTCAAGTATAAGTTTTAAAACTTCTACTTCAATTATTTTTATAAAGATTATTCTTTATGGGAATATTATTTAAATAATAATATTCAGATATTTTCTAATATATTGGGACTGATTTACCTTGTTAAATCAGCATCACTCCAAACATTCTTAAAAATGTTTTGCGAGTCTTCAAAATGATTTTTAAAAGTTAGAGCGGATCCCAAAACTCATTTTTATATTTAAGATCCTCCTTTCGAAGGGGATTTAAATACTCGCTCAAACCCTGAGGGATCCGGCTCTGTGGTGTGTTTTATATTCGCAACAAGGTTGCTGTTTTGATAAATGAATTGATTACTTACCCAACACTCCGGAAGTAAAATTCTTGGAACAAGTTAATCCATTAACATGAATCGCCTGGGAAATATCGGTGAGTTTTCCTTTCCAACTAGATACGACTTCTTGGTGGAGCCGTATCAACAAGTTTCTACTTGGGGAAAGGGGGAACGAGCTTTACGTTTCAGAGTTATGGATTTCATCTGAACTAGGAGTGGCGTAAGTGGTCGAGTGGCGCCGGCCCAGGCTTATTATATTGGCCCAAATGGCCTGGAAGTTCTGCTAAGGCGGTCCATTCCTTAGAAGTTCAGTGTTCGGTTGACAAGTAAATCCGACAGGTTCTCCTCTACATGTAGAAAATGGCGGGGTTGCACTACTACGACTGATCATCGTAAGTGGTCTTCCTGGCGCGGCAAACTCCCGTAATGAGTTCATCATCCAATTGGATATTTCTGCAACACTACCCAGAGCACTTCGATAGAAAGGCTACGGTTGGGCGATTGTTGAGTGTTGGCAGGGTCAAGTTTTCAAAATGATGTTTGCATCAAATGAAGTATCTCGTAACTTCATTTTATTTTGATGATATTTTAAAGATTTAATCTATTCAAATCTGGTCTTGTAGTCTCATCTACGTGATGAACTTTTGAAACTAATTATAACTTGAACGGTGGTAGTTCAAGTAGTATTTGGAAAAGATATAAGTATATTGGAGTATCTTGTAACTTCATCTTTTAAACTTATATCTAGTAAATGATTATCTTATGCATGACAAAGATTTTCAGAAAAACGTTGAGACAAGGTTAGATATATGAGATCACCTTGCAACGTATTTTTATACAGTTATACACTGGAACTCTGTGTGTATTATGCATGGAAGAGGACTTCCAATATTTTGAAAAGTATATATGTATATATATACTGAATATTTTGCGACTTCATCGCATTAAGATATCAACTTGGTTCATTTCTTTTGACCAAGACCTTCATGAGTACTATGAGAAGGCTCATATATTGTTAATCACTATACATATTATTTTGGTGGGCTTGCTGCTCACCCTTGCTTTCTTCTTTCATCACACAACATCAGATAGACAAGATGAACAAGACCAAGCTCCCAATTCGCGAGCGGATAGGAAACGTTCTGCAGCTTCCTATAGGCATTGAAGTCGCTGTAGCTAAGGTGGGAACTACCAATAGACTAGGCTTCAACTTTTGATGTACCAGATTTATGTATACTTATGAATTGTAATAATGGCAAAGAAAATGTAAATTTATTCAGAAAACCTTTTAAGGTGTATTGGCAGATAATTGTGGAATAAAATGACTTGTGATTATTTTTGGATGTTCAACTCTGAGACTATAACGTGTGGTGTGTGTGTTTATTGTGGGGTCACAGTACGGAGTAGTTGATTAATTATTAAGATTGGGTGTTATTAAGGGAAATGGAACTCGTGACAACCCGGATCCCCGACCCCGGATTTGGGGGTGTTACACCTTTCTTCCAAGGTTCTCACTTAACAGCCCAACCACCAACAACCAAAATACACAAACCATAACTTAACTATGGTGATCTACTGAAATAACCCCCTTACACTCAAAATTGACTTAATGGAGATCATCCTTACCTAAGGTGCAACATAGCTAAATAAAGGAAATCACATTATACAAATTACAAGTCATCAAGTTTTCAAGGACAACAACTTTAACCTTTATGATAAATATAAACGAAATAACATCACATTTTAAGAAGCACAATTCTTAATTAATATCTTAACTTAACTATAATTAAGGTTTACTATCAAGATATCAATCCGAATGATCAAGAACTTCCAAGAATTCAAGAGAAATTTGCATGCATGCATGACTTCGAGTCTTACTAATCAAAACAACATGCTTTCCAAATAAATTTTCATTTTAACTCAACATGCAAGCCTATCATGGTTTATATCTAAATGACCACCTAGCATGCAAAGGTTTTTACCAAGATTTCACTAAGATTTTCATGTTATTATCACAAAAACACACAAAATGAAACAAAGCAACCAAAACATCATTAAGAACCATTCATTCGGCTCCCTCAAGGTCATGGCCGAATGAAATGGAAGGGAAAATGACCATTAAAATCAAGAGACTCATTCTCATGACTTGGCATTTCACCATTCCTTGTAGTTCCCTCAATAATACAACCTTACATCCATGAGAATTAAGATTGTACTTTGAGTTCCAACTAAAACTATGCCATGCAAGATCAAAACTTAAACTTTTTACTCAAACTTCTTTGGATTATATATGATCAAGATATAGGAAGTAACATTTACTTGAATGGGAGATGGAAGCTTGAATGAAGAATGAAGAAAAGGGAGGAGGGTAGGGCTTCGGCCAAAAAGCCGAGAGGAGAGGGGGAGAAAGGAGGGGGTGTGGAAATGGTGGAGTGAAAGTGGAGTGATAATCATTTTTGTTTGGTTTTTATGCTTTTGATTTGACCACAAGTGAGTGGATATGAGAATTTACTAGAGTATCCTTCCAACATAGTTAGGTAGATTTGCATGCAAGGACAAGGTGGTAATTTGGCTAGTAGAATGAAAGTGAGTGGGGTTGGAAATGCCTTCCTTGCCCCTTAGTTGAATAGAAGAGTATTTGCATATGAGGGTAACCATGTAATTTGATAATTACTAAGCAACTAATTTTCAAAGATTTATTTTTATAAAATAAAATAAAAGTTCAAAAATTACAAAATTTATACCATAAAATAACTTAGATTTTTAGAAATTTTATAAAATCACTCTCAAAATTTGTGAACAAAATAACTTTTAAAAGAAAAATTTTCCAAGGCTTAGAATATTCCTTATAAATCGAAAATAAAGGAAATAAATAAACTTTTACTTTGAAAAATCATATACTACATACAACAAATTTATAATGCAGAAATTTTCAGTCACACAAACGTACAATCATTGAATATATTTTCATTCGGCTTTAATATTATACCAAATCCACAAATAGTATTACACGAAAATACCGGTCGTAACAGCATGTTAGAGATAGGGCATTATTTTCAAGTATAATCATGTTATATATGCTCTTCTTTTCGAAAATGTACTTGCATGCTTAGTTTGTGTTAAATTCGACCATATATATGCTTAAAACGAATTGTTTCCTTGATATTATGCTTGATCTTAGTTGTTAAAAGGTAGTGTTCATGATCGTTTGAAGTATTTGAGTATTTTAATTCGAATTTATGAGCTAATAACCCTCTTGTTTAGTCAAACTTGATTTTGTGATCATCTTAAGTTGCATGTTAAGTTTTATTTTGCATGTTGGTACTACAGGGCATGTATGATCTCCATTATTGGTTGAGGCCTTAGTTAAGAGTCTTATAGTAGTAAATATGCCTTGGTTGAGATTTAATTCGTGGTTTTAAAGCGGGAGTTAAGGTGGAAAGGCTAGGATAGAATCCTAAATTTTTTTCCAGATTTGCATGTGAGTTTTGTGTTGATTTTGAATGGGCATTTCTTAGGCATTGTTAGGTCCAATCCACGGGGAGTTAAGACTTGGGGTATAATTGAGTCTAGAAGTCACAAATTAGAGAAACCCAACCATTTAGTAAGGTGCACACACCAAAATTTAGAATCTGTCCAGCAGGGGATAGTTTTGTTGGAACTTAGAAATGAGGAGTTTTAACCATGTCATGGGTATGCCCTCACTAGGCCTTGGTTAGCCCTATTTAGAGGGAGTGTCAGAGGAGTTTTTACAGCCATATTTCATAGTAATTGAATTAGAATCATGTGTCATAAGTTAGTGCAAAATAGGACACTTTTCTGTCCAGAAAATAGGGGAACATTGGACTTTAAGCTTAGGCCTAGGTAGGCCCAAGCTAGGCCCTTGAGCCACACCAAGTTTGAGAGTTGCCTTATGGTAAGAAGAGTCTATTGTAGAAGTTGGAGAGGTAAAATTGAAGTGTAAGTATGTCAATTGTACTTATAAACCCATTGGTGTCAACCAAAAATCACTATAATAAGCAAAATCACTTAACCTTTAGTTTTAGGAAACTTATGAGTGAGGCCTTGGTTGACCACCATAGTTGTAAGATAGTATGAGGTCAGTAGAGTGTAAGGCCTAAGTCAGGGTCCATAAGAACTTGATGGTTTAGAAAAGACACTTCGAGTTATAAGGTCGATATTAAGAGTTTTAGCTAGTTTAACATAACTAAGTGACTTGAGTAAGTGGAGTGAGATCATCCAAGCCTAGTGATGCAATATAATGTGTATGGATATATTATTATGTACTTAAATGTGTTATGTGAACATTTGTGGCTATGTCAACTATTATGCTTATAAGGTAATTATAAGCGTTTATGTGTATATAGGCCTAAGTGCCAATGTGCATAATTTTGGTTTATAATTAGGTTGAGTTAGTGAGTATATATTATAATGAGGATATTATTATTTTGTGTAGGATCTCGAGACGATGGTAAACTTGCCATTAAAGTTAAGTGAAGCTCCAGTTGCTCCCATGTGCCAGTCAAGTCAAGCCCTTCTCAAGGCAAGTGTTTCAACCTACCTTTTTGTTTATACTGAAAGATAGTTTTAGCCCAGCTTTTATATATAATGTGAGTATTCTAATTCACCTTGATATATATGATCCAAGTGGTTTCAAATCTAACTTTCGTATTATATGCAAATGCCATGAACCCTCAAGTATCTATTACAAGTAGTTTAACTTTGCTTGGAGATTTCTATGCAGGTAATTCAAAAGTCATACCATGCTAATATACCAAGTAATTGTGATGTGGAACCCTGTGCAAGTTATACTCAGTAACCTTATCTTGATACCTAAAAGTCAGTTATCCCTTAAAAGTCATTCATAATTGCTTGATAACCCTATTTTTACTCCTAAAACATGATACCCTGTTATACTTTGAACTGATGCTCACCTTCTTTATATTTCAATACCTATTTCTTATCTGAAACCATTACCTTGAACCTAGTTTGACTTAGTTCCTTCATACTATCTGATAACCCTGCTAAATCTTATTGTCAAATTCCTTGTGAATATAAACCTTGCAATTCCCTTGATAAATTATAGTCTAGCTGATCATGGCCTTGAAATTTAGTGGACCTATTCCCTGTGCTTCAAAGTTGATCTAGAACCCTTGATAAAGGTGCTCACTGTTTAAGAAATTAACCGTCACTTGGCATCAGTTTTTAAAACAAAAAGTTAAAATTTGAATTTCCAGTCCCAAAGGGGGACAAATATTTTCTTTAGATAGTGGATCTGGACTGAGATGCAAGTCCTTTCCGCTTTTAATTTGTAGGCTTAAGAGTTACCTAGGGATCCCATTAATGTTCTAGAACCCAGCGAGGTTCGGGATTACTTCGCGGCTGATCAACGACTGTAATCTGTAGCGTCATAAAATTTTTTTTGATAAGGAAATGGTGTTGAATGGTTTTATTACAAGAAAAGATGCCATCACCCTGAAATTTTATCTCTTGATACTATATTGTTAAATCTTTCCATTCCATTGTTAATGTTTTATTCTTGTTTATGTATATTATAGTGCTTGCTGAACATTTGGCTCACTACTTGCTTACCCTGATATTACAGCTAGCAGATATGGTTAGATTCAAGCAGACAGCGCGTAAGACTTGTGATGCCGATTCGTATGTTCGAGCTCAGGTAGTTAGAGATCATTTTGTGTGGGGAGTCGATATAAAAAAACCAGGTTGTAATAGTTAATATTATTGGGCTGTTCCAAACCCTAAACTGTAAGATCTTGGATTCGAATTTATTTACTTCCTTTTGTTAACTAATATAATTACTCGTATATTATCTTTTGTAAATGTTTGGGGCGTGACAGGTTTTGGTATCAGAGCTACGGTTTAGAGTCCCTGGATAGCCCAAATAGGTTATATATGTATATAGGTTTATAGAATATTATACGAGAGTGTAGTAATAGGATATTCAAGTCGTTCGCTACTAATTCTCTTATATATATCTATGTATAGTTTGGAAGCAAAGGGCGCATTCCTCGTCATCTTCTGAACCGTCTAACACAATTGCTTTCTCCGTGTATGCTGAGTTGAGGCGTGAGTTCGACAGGCTTTAGGGAAACTAAGATCGAATGTTAGAGCGATTGAAGAACGTGTTTCCGGACATCCGAAACTATGAAGGAAAGCCTAAGGAGCAGATGACTGCGAGACTTGAGACCTTGATTCAGTACGTTAACACTAAGCTTGATGAGATACCATCGCACCGAGACCGTACCACCCATTATACTATCCAGATGATTGTGGATGAGCTCCAGTGCATTTTGAAGATGCTTTGTGAAGAGAAGACTACCGGACCCCGTTCTGATGGAGTGGAGCCTTAGTTCTTTCCATTATCTACTTTTCATGTCGTTGTATTATTGGACTTTGTAGAATTCCCTGTTGTTTCCTTAAATTAAGCATGTTATCCCTATATTCAGACTCTATTCCAATCTTGATGTACCTTGACCCTAATTTCGATAATTATGCACCATCGTTCTATTTGCTTTCAATTTTTTTATGCTTTTATATGCATCACCCTTATTGTTTAATTTGAAACCCGATTGAAAGAAATGACTTATGACACCACAACCATGAAATTTTATGTATTGTTAATACCAGTTTTGATATAACTTTTATTTCAGGATCATGCCACCTAAAAAGAAGAACCTGACAATAACTTCTACCACATATCCTAATATTCTTTGATTTCTGGAAACCTTACAACAGTAAACAAACACTATAGCTCAACAACAACTAACTCTTCAACAACAATTCAAAAACCAAGATAACCATGAACCACACCAACCACCTGATCCACTAGTACCACCTCGACAAATTGTTACTTTCAAAGCTTTTCAGAATGTGAATCCATCTGCATGTCATGATAACACTGATCTGTTTATAGCTAATACATGGATTAGGGAAATGGAAAGAGCTTTTGAATTGGTTCAGTTAGGAGAAGATCAGAAGATGTCATATGCTACTTATTTCCAGAAAGGGAAAGTCATCTATTGGTGGGATTCAGTGAAAACTATGGAGACAAATCAGCCGGTTTCTTGGGAAAGGTTTAAGAGGTTATTCCAGGAAAAGTATTACCCTAAGTATATGCAGAATCAGATGGAACTTAAATTTCTTGAATTAAAGCAAGGAAGTATGTCTATATTGGAGTACGAGAAGAAGTTTACAGAGCTGTCAAGGTTTGTGACGAAGTATACCAACACCGAGGAAGAGAAAGCAAAGAGATTCCAACAAGGATTAGAGCCTTGGATCAGAGATAGAGTGGCTATGTTTGAGCTTGATACTTATGCTGGAGTAGTACAGAAGGCTGCTCTGATTGTGAGTAATGGGATACAGTCAAGGAAAGAAAAGGATAACAAGAAGAGAAAGGTTCTATTTTATGGATAGAAGTCTGAAGCCGGAAGCTCACAAGAGGTGAGTGTGAAAAGGATTACATTCCACAAAGGCGGAAATTTTCAGAAGAAGGGAAGTTTGAACAAGAGACAAGATTCTAAAGGGGACAACCAGTCAAGCCAAAGACAAGTTGGAGAAAATAGATTTCAGAGACCAGAGTGCAAGCATTGTGGAAAAAGACATCCAGGAGTGTGTAATAAGTTGAACATGACATGCTATAGATGCAATCAGAAGGTACATTTGGCTAAAGAGTGTAAGATACCGAAGTCGGGAGTTATATGCTATATGTGTGGAAATAGTGGACATATAGATAGGGAATGCAAGTCAACCAGACTAGTCAAGGCTTTGATGAACGTGGCATTACTAGTGCAAGCATGCCAGCTGAGGTATTGGCATTACCTCCACCATCTACCGCAACTCCGCAAGCGACAACAAGGACATTTGATTTAAAGATGAAGGATGATATTCAGAATTCTGAGGTGATAGTAGGTAAACTTTTAATGAATAATGTTGAAGCTAAGGTATTGATTGATTCTGGAGCTATTAGATCTTTTATATCAAAAACTTTCGTTGATAAACTTAAAAGTTATAAAATGACCCTAAACGAGGTAATAGATATGGTAATTGCGAATCAAGAGAAGATTCATGTGAGTCAATTATGTCCTAAGTGTGAGATTGATATTTCGGGACATAAATTTTCAGCAGACTTTATACTTTTCAAGTTAGGGGAGTTTTACATAATCTTAGGCATGGATTGTTTAGGGAAGAATAACGCCCAGATAGATTGTAAATCTAAGAAAGTATATTTAAAGACAGAGATTGGAAAGAAAGTGGTATTTAAGGGTCAGAGGCAGGAGCGACTATTTCTTACAATAGTCCAGGCTAAGAAATTCCTTAGGAGAGGTTGCGAATCGTTCATAGCCTATGTAGTGGATTCAGAAAGAGAGAGCCTCCATATGGAAGATATCCCCGTAGTTAACGAATTTCCATATATGTTTCCAGATGAACTAAAAGGTTTGCCGCCCGATCGACAGATTGAGTTTGAGATCAACCTTGCTCCAGGCACGGAACCAGTTTTGAAGGCACCTTATAGAATGGCACCAGCAGAAATGAAAGAGTTGGCGAGCCAGCTACAGGAATTGTTGGACAAAATAGTGAAACGGCCAAGTACGTCACCATGGGAAGCACCTATTCTATTCATAAAGAAGAAGGATGGAAGCATGAGGTTATGTATAGATTATTGGGAGTTGAATAAGATGACGATTAAGAACCGTTACCCGCTACCAAGGATAGATGATTTATTTGATCAGCTGAAAGGAGCTAAGTGCTTTTCCAAGATTGATTTAAGATCAGGATACCATCAATTGAAGATCAAAGAAGATGACATCACAAAGACAACATTCAGGATAAGATACGGACATTATGAATTCTTAGTAATGCCTTTTGGGTTGACTAATGCTCCTGCAACATTTATTGCTCTGATGAACCGGGTATTTAAAAAGTATTTGGACAAGTTTGTAGTGGTATTCATTGATGATATTCTTATATATTCAGAGTCAGAAGAAGAACATATGCAGCATCTATGGTTAACATTGGAGAAACTCTGACAAGAGAAGTTCAATTTTTGGGACATGTTATTGGAAATGAAGGAGTCAAAGTGGATCCGGCAAAGATTGAGGCAATTATGAGTTGGGAGAGACCAAAGACACCTACGGAAGTGCGAAGTTTTCTAGGATTGGCAGGATATTATAGAAGGTTTGTTAAAGATTTCTCAAAAATCGCCACGCCATTGACTAAGTTGACTAGGAAGAATCAGAAATTTGAATGGAATGCAGAATGTGAAGATAGTTTTCAAGAATTGAAACAGAGGTTGGTTACAACTCCGGTACTAGTATTACCAGATGATCAAGGAGACTTTGTGATTTTCAGTGATGCTTCACATAAGGGCCTGGGTTGCGTGCTAATGCAACATAACAAGGTGATTGCGTATGCGTCAAGACAGTTAAAACCACATGAATTGAAGTATCCTACACATGACTTGGAATTAGAAGCTATAGTATTTGCACTTAAGATCTGGAGACATTACCTTTACGGAGAAAGGTGTGAGATCTACACGAATCACAAGAGTTTGAAGTATATTTTCACTCAGAAGGAGTTCAATATGAGGAAAAGGAGATGGTTGGAATTAATTAAGGACTATGATTGCTCAATAAATTATCATCCGGGAAAGGCAAATATCGTAGCTGATGTTTTGAGTAGGAAAGAGAGGTTGAATATGGTAGCAGTATCAAAGGAGTTATTTGGAGAAATCAGGAGATTTAAATTGGAACTATGTGTTTGCGGAAAAGCTAAGGAGATTTGTCGTACTATGACTTTTCAGCCATCATTGTTGGAAAAGATAAGGAAATGTCAGGAAGAAGTAATGAAACAGGAGAATAATCAACTGACCAGAGAAGAGATTTGTACTCAAAGGGATGAACAAGGTATATTAAGGTTTTCCTCAAGAATTTGGATTCCTCATGTGACTAAATTGAAGAATGAGATATTGCAAAAAGCTCATAATTCTTGATTTTCAATCCATCCGGGAAGCACCAAGATGTACCAGGACTTGAAGCAGAACTTTTGGTCGCCAAATATGAAGCGAGAAGTAGCAGAATGGGCTGCGAGGTGCTATACTTGTCAGAAAGTGAAGGCAGAACATCAAAGACCAAGTGGATTAATTCAGCCTTTAAAGATTCCAGAATGGAAGTGGGAAAACATTGCCATGGACTTTATAGTAGGATTACCATGAACAAATCCGGACATGACGCTATATGGGTTATAGTTGATTGCCTTACGAAGTTGGCACATTTTCTTCCGATTAACGAGAGGTCTTCATTGGACAGATTGGTCCACCTGTATGTGCGTGAAATCGTATTATGATATGGCGTACCTGTATCAATAGTTTCAGGCAGAGATCCATGATTTAACTCGAGATTCTGGAAGCAATTTCAAGAAAGTCTTGGCACTAAGTTGAATATGAGTACGGCATATCATCCGCAGACTGATGGTCAAAGCGAGAGGACAATTCAAATAATTGAAGACATGTTGCGTAGTTGTGTGATTGATTTTGTGGGAAATTGGGATGACCACCTGCCATTGGTAGAATTCTCCTATAACAACAGCTATCACACCAGTATTGGCATGCCACCATATGAAGCTTTATACCAATGGAAATGCAGATCACCAACCAGCTGGGATGAAGTGGGAGAAAGAAAGGTTTTAGGCCCGAAATTGGTGCAACAAATGCATGAGACAGTCAAATTGATTCAGAAGAGATTACTTGTTGCTCAAGATAGGCAAAGAAAGTATGCAGACCCCGCACGTAAGGATATCAAATTCCAAGTAGGTGAAGCCATATTTCTGAAAGTATCACCGAGAAAAGGATTGTCTCAATTTGGAAAGAAAGGGAAGTTAGCACCTAGAATATTGGTCCTTTTGAATTTTTGAGTCAAGTAGGGAAGGTGGCCTATGAATTAGCTTTTCCGCCTCGGTATCAGCATGTGCATAACGTGTTTCATATGTCATTACTTAAGAAGTATAATCCTGATGCCAACCATGTGATAAAATATGAACCTATAAAGATTCAGGCAGACCAGTCATTTATGGAGCAACCTGTCAAAATACTCGACTGGAAAGAGAAGAGTCTTAGAAATAAGTTGGTCAAGTTGGTAAGAGTATTTTGGAGAAATCCCAAGGTTGAAGAGTCAACGTCGGAACTAGAGTCAGATATGCGTAGCCGGAATCCTCACTTATTCTCCTAGATTCTGAGGACAGAATCCTTAAAGGGAAAGAGGATGTTACGACCAATATTTCTAAACCCTATCTATATATAATTGTGTGTATATAATTAAAATTAAAATTATATGGAATTATAAATGTAGATGATCTATATGACTGAGTACCTATAAACTAAGTGTTTAATGTATAAGTTTATATAAAAAAAATTTAAAAGTAAAAATCTTATCATTTAGTATTTTTAAATGATAATCAAAAGTACTTCATTTTATATGAAAAATCGATTTTAAAAATATTTTAACAATAAATTCTCAAATTTTATATCATTAAATTTCTAAAATCATAAGCTATTTTATGACATTTATTTTGTGATTTATGGAGGTGCATTTATATTTATAAAAATTATTTTATATAAATTAGTTGATTTTTAAATTACAAGTTATTTAGTTGCCTATGCATGCAAGTACCCTCCAATTCAATTTAAAGGGCATAAGAGACAATTCATACCCTACTTACCTTCTTCTATCCACCAAAAGACTAAACTACCCTTGCATGCACTTTTGCTTGGTTATTGGAGAAGGGCACTTTAGTACATTCCAAATTCCACTATTGAATTAGTGCATGATGAACCATAAAGAGAGGAGTTAACCCAAAACCACACTCTACTCAAACTCATCAAATCCTTGCCATTCTATTGTAATTCCATTACCCATTCAAATAATATACAATTTACAAGAAGTTCCATGCTTAGGAGATGAATTTTAAAGCTTGCGTGTCTTGATTTTATGTGATCTCTAAAGAGAAACTCTTAATTCATATGGATTAAAGAGTTCTCTATGATATATACTTTTTATGTGCATAAACTAAGTTTTTCCATAAATTAAACTCTTTTAAAACCCTTGCATTTTACTTTTCAAGTATAATCATGTTATATATGCTCTTCTTTTCGAAAATGTACTTGCATGCTTAGTTTGTTTTAAATTCGACCTTATATGTACTTAAAACGAATTGTTTCCTTGATATTGTGCTTGATCTTAGTTGTTAAAAGGTAGTTTGCATTATCGTTTGAAGTAGTTGAGTATTTTAAGTCGAATTTATGAGCTAATAACACTCTTATTTAGTCAAACTTGATTTTGCGATCATCTTGAGTTGCATGTTAAGTTTTATTTTGCATGTTGGTACTATAGGGCATGTATGATCTCCACTATTGCTTGAGGCCTTAGTTTAGAGTCTTATAGTAGTAAATATGCCTTGGTTGAGATTTAATTCGTGGTTTTAAAGTGGGAGTTAAGGTGGAAAGGCTAGGATAGAATCCTGAAATTTTTCCCAGATTTGCATGTGAGTTTTGTGTTGATTTTGAATGGGCATTTCTTAGGTATTGTTAGGTCCAATTCACGGGGAGTTAAGACTTGGGGTATAATTGAGTCTATAAGTCACAAATTAGAGAAACCCAACCATTTAGTGAGGTGCACACACCAAAATTTAGAATCTGTCCAGCAGGGGATAATTTTGTTGGAACTTAGAAATAAGGAGTTTTGACCATGTCATGGGTAGGCCCTCACTAGGCCTTGGATAGCCCTATTTAGAAGGAGTGTCAGAGGAGTTTTTGCAGCCATATTTCATAGTAATTGAATTAGAATCATGTGTCATAAGTTAGTGCAAAACAGGACACTCATCTGTCCAGAAAACAGGGGAACATTGGACTTTAAGCTTAGGCCCAGGTAGGCCCAAGCTTGGCCCTTGAGCCACACCAAGTTTGAGAGTTGCCTTATGGTCAGAAGAGTCTATTGTAGAAGTTTTAGAGGTAAAATTGAAGTGTAAGTGTGTCAATTGTACTTATAAACCCATTTGTCTCACCCAGAAATCACTATAATGAGCAAAATCACTTAACCTTTAGTTTTCGAAAACTTATGAGTGAGGCCTTGGTTGACCACCATAGTTGTAAGATATTATGAGGTCAGTAGAGTGTAAGGCCTAAGTCAGGGTCTATAAGAACTTGATGGTTTAGAAAAGACACTTTGTTAGGTCTCAATATGTTTGTAGAAGGGGGGTTGAATACAAACAATACCGTTTAATAGAATAAAATGCGGAATAAAAAAAATGAAACAAAATTCAAGTTAAATAAAACTATTATTAAACTTGAAAGGTGTTACAACAAACGGTATCGTTTACAAGGGATTAATCTCAAATCAATTATTACAAATCTAGAATAAATTCGACATGAACTTTTTCTATTTTTGAAATAAAAAGATCAAATGCTAAAAGCGATTTGAGATTAAGTTCTAGGGATTTCGATCCGCTAGATAGTTACAGAAGAACAAGAAAGGTATTTCTAGTGGATTGGATTTAACAATAAATACTAGAAATAAATGATCTGTGAATTTGCAATAAATTCTCTGCATGTTTCTTTTGTTCTGTATTCTTCAGTATTTGATATTCAATGCTTGCTCTTGAAATGATCTGCTTCTGCTTCTTTTTATCAATCAACCCGAGAGAAAAGAGCTGGCATGACAATCCAATTACCTCAGCAAGACTTTCGGTAGAACTATCCTTAGAACTAGCAAGACAATCAGAATGAACTAGCAAGACTTTCGGTAGAACTTTCCTTAGAACTAGCAAGACAATCAGAATGAACTAGCAAGACTTTCGGTATGACTATTGATTGTCATGCCGATTGTCATATTAGTACAAAAGATTGTCTTGCTGAATTAAAACAGATTTTAATCAAATAATAATTCTGAATTAATTAATCAATTAATTCAATTAATCAATAAATTAATCTTTGCAGATTTAATTTATTCTCTTAATTAAATTATATGACTTAATTAATTAATAGAGAATTAATACCAATCTTGAGCAGCAACCATTCTTCTGAAAATCACTATCAATTATGAATCAATTCCACCACTTCAATGTTGACACTCGATGTACTGCGTGGTTCATGAGTGACTAACTTCCGTGACGTTTCTTCATGCCTTGACCTTGATACTCTTGATTTTCTTCAAACTAAATCCTTGTAATTAATTGATACCCTGACGAGATCTCTGTCACTTGATTAAATCCACAATCTTGATTTATATCACTGAGGCTTGATCAATTTCTTGAGCTTCTTCCAGTAAATTAAGTCCTCAAGACTGTAGATGAACAATGTTACTTAATCCTTTGACATATGTTACTTTGAGAGATCTCTCGGACGATAGGACCACTATTTACTTGTTACATCCTTATCTGAGTTGAGTTAAATCCTCGAATAAACAAATAGGCTATGACATATGCCTTTCAATCTCCCCCTATTTGTTTGTTAGACAATAACAACAAATACCTAGAGGATAACTCAACTAACAAATAAGAAAAAGATATAAACAGTAATGCAAAGTAAATAGCAGAAAAGTTCTGGATTATATTTAACATTTTCCAGATTCCAAAAGAAATTTACAAGTGAATACAAGATAGATGTTCCTCTAGCCTGAACATATAACTACATTAGTCTATCTTGATTCATAAAGCTCTAATCATATTACATTGAGTTTTGAGCTAATTGAATTCAGTTGTCTTCCCTTCCGAATTCACCTTCTTCCAACTCTTCACCTTTTTCTAAATCTTGAAGCAACTCCTTGTCAAAGACACGATCCTTTTCTGAAGTGAAGCTGTCTGGCCTGACTGGTTGAACTCCAACTATCTTTAGCTTATTCTTTAACTGATTGTACCTTTTGATATTCTTTTCACAATAAGCTTGAATCAAATCAGCTGCTTGAATTTTCAACATGGATGAATATTCAGCAGTTCTTAAGTGATGTTCCATCCAGACCAGATGCTTAGCTGAGTAGTCTTTAAGAGATTGTGAATCGAGCTGGCAGATTTGAAGACAGTCAGACTTAAAGAATCTTACCTGATGAGGATTGTTGACCACTTGAGGACTAGCCCTGCTGGCAAACTCTTTGAGTCTTTCTCGAAGAACTTCATTCAATTCTGAGCTTCTTTTGACTTTGTTAAGAAGAACCCAAATCTCTGACAAAGAATGATTCTCAAACAGATGAAGTGACACCTTGAAAGATCCTTCGCTCTGACAATATACAAATATGCTCATCTCATTTAGTGATTTGTCAAAGGCAGCTGTGATCCTTGAGACTTCAGTCTTTATAGCATTCATGTACATGTCATTGTTTGGATTAGAGATCTCTAGCTTGTCCAGAAGGTGTAGAAACTGCCTATCATTGTTTGTGCTCAGCTGAGGCATATCAAGTACTCTCCTAGCTTCATCCCATTTTTCACCAATCTTCAGTCTGACATCTCTTCTCCTTTCTTGAGCCTTAATGTCATGAAGACGTTGCTTTTGAAGAGTTTCTGTTCTTTGGATGTCTTTCCTCATGTCAATGATCTGGGATACCTTTTTGAGTTCAGCTTCTTTTCTTTTCATCTCTAACTGTTGCTGCTGAAACTCTTTCTCAAACAGAGGATCCACTGGAGCTTCCTCTTCCCATTCTCCAAAATCACTTTCCTCCTCAGCTTCAAAGAAACCATCTTTATCTTCCAAGACTGGTTTAGTGGGAACGTCACAAATATCAAAGTCATCATGTTCTCCACTATAGTAGATATCATCAGGCTTCCCTGTGCCTCCAGCAGACGAATCTTTTTCTTTTCCCTTTTCACTTCTCCCTTTCTTCTCCCCCTTAGTTGAGGAATCCTTTACAGACTTTCCCTTAGATCCTCCATGACCTCCATCTCCTCCCGAGCCTGAGCCTCCACCAGACGGCCCTTCAAAGAAAGTCCTTTGTTCTTCATTAGGGCAGTGAGAATTTTTGATCATGTAGTACAGGTGCTTCATCCCTTCATTCAGATGTTCCATGCCCGTCTCTATCTTCAGAAATCTGGAAGAATCTAGTGAATGATTCATTTCAACCAAGTCTTCAAGAGAAGTCATTCTTGTATGTAGAGAGCAAAAGTTTGAAATGTCGTCAGCTGATAACGTTGGAGATGCCTGGATTGAGTTAAGCTTTGGTACAACAGATGTCTTCAAATCTAATATTTCAGTCCTGATGAGAGCCAGCTGATTGTTGACAAAGGTGCAAGTGTTATCCAGAAAATCTTGAATAAAATGAAGATTTGATGGAGCATCATCCTTGCTGAGAATAGCCATATAGTTGTTGGGGACGAACTTGGCTCCATTAAAGATAACGTTCTTAGGTGCCACATCTGTAAGAAATTAAGTAAACAATTGTGTGTTTGCAAGGTGTTTGATAAAATGTCTGTAAGAAATAGCTTCAGAGAATATTAGAGAGTGGGAGAGGATAAGAGAGATTAGAAAATAAGAATAGTAGGTAAAAGATTGTAAAATCTTTTAACTCTCTTATTTATACACTGCACGTGACAACGACTATTTTTGTGAAGCAGAACAGACTTTTTACACCTGGCAGCATGGAAACAATCAAAACAGTAATGATTGGGCACGGTAAACGTGCAATAATTATTGCTCAAATGATGTTACCAAAACAAACACGCAACCCATTAACCAAATGATTATCACTGTTTTTATCTCACTTAATTATTTTATGACAAAATATAACTGTTACTGTAAATACTAAAAATAAGTCAAGTAATTAAAATGTGACACGTAAGCATCAGAGTTTGCATCAGGATTTGCATCAGAACTTGACTATTATCAGAATTTAACGGTCATCAGAACATGGCTTCTGTACTCAAAAAGTGAATGAATGTTTCTGTGATTCTTCACACAAATACTTACTGGTTTATTCAGAGTTTAATCATCAGAACTTTCATCAGAACTTGTCCTCAGAATTGATGCAAATAATACTTAACTGTTTGTCAGAAATAACTTAATCACCACAATAATTTTCATCATTCATATGGAGTGATAGTGTGTGTATGTGCAAATGATCAGATAAAGATTAAAGTCTGATAAACTTCAGTATATCTTAGAAATAAGGCATGACTAAGAAAAGTGCTTAAAATCTATCTTTAATTTTGAAGTCTATTATAGAATAAATTTATGCAAGTATCCACCTCAACTGTTTGTGCTAATTTTATGCCTCTTTTGAAATTCTTTGGACAATGGCTTCTCAGTGTAAATGAGTTACAACTGCCATCAGAATTTATATTGTTATTAGAGTATTTCTCCAGTAATCAGAGAATGTGAAAAGTCACCAAGAAAAATCAATTTGCTTTTCTAATGCATATTACTTAATACCAGCAATGCACTTGGATCTTCCCTTTCACATATTTACTCTAGATCTCAAAGGAGTACCTGATTTCAATTTTTCTTTTCTTTTATTTTCTTCAGATAAGTCAGGCTTATAAAGCATGTAGTTCATCCTTAAGATTTACTGACATCGGAATTTGACAGATAAGAAGCAATAATCTAGCTTGTGACTTAGTAATTAGATACAAGGAGTAAATTTGACTCAGATCAAAATGAGAGTTCTCTTGTGATATAGATTTTCACATAAATAACTAATTCAAATATGGGATACACAGTTTGTTAAAGACTACTAAGTCAGCATCTAACAAATAATCCTCATTGGAGTGAATAGTCACAAAACATTCAAAACACTTTCAGAGTTTATAGAATCACATCAGATAACAATCAATATTAAATATTTTACAATTTAAGCACAGATTACATGGAGAAAAGACTATCTGTAAACAATGATCATAAATTCTGATGCATGAGAACAAAAACTAAACAGATTTTGAGAAAAAACCTGAAACCATTCCAAGTTCATTTACCAGTCTTGTAAAAGTAGCTTTACATAGTGGTTTTGTGAAGATATCTGCTAGTTGTTGATCTGTTGGGACAAAATGCAATTCCACTGTACCTTCTATCACATGGTCCCTTATGAAATGGTACCTAATACTGATGTGCTTTGTCATTGAGTGTTGAACTGGATTACCTGTCATAGCAATAACACTTTGATTATCACAGTAAATGGGTATTTTAGCAAATTCTAACCCATAGTCCAGTAACTGATTCTTCATCCAAATAATCTGTACACAACAGCTTCCTGCAGCAATATATTCTGCTTCTACAGTTGATGTGGAAATTGATTTCTGTTTCTTGCTAAACCAAGAAACCAATATGCCTCTAAGAAATAAGCAGCTTTCACTAGTGCTTTTCCTGTCTATTTTGCATCCTGCAAAATCTGCATCTTAGTAACCTATTAGCTTAAAATTTAATTCCCTAGGATACCACAATCCTAGATCAGCTGTACCCTTGAGGTACTTGAAAATTCTTTTCACAGCTATTAGATGAGGTTCTCTTGGATCAGCCTAAAATCTTGCACAAAGATAGGTAGCATACATGATATCAGGTCTACTTGCAGTTTAATAGAGTAAAGAGCCAATCATACCTCTGTAGTTAGTAATATCTACTGATGCTCCAGTATCTTTATCTAACTTAGTGGCAGTGGCCATGGGAGTGGATGCAGTTGAACTGTCTTGTATTCCAAATTTCTTGAGTAAATTTCTGGTGTACTTGGATTGATTTATGAAAGTACCTTCTTCAGTTTGCTTGACTTGAAGTCCCAGAAAATAGCTAAGTTCTCCCATCATACTCATTTGATATCTTGACTGTATTAACTTTGCAAACCTTTCACAGAGTTTGGCATTTGTAGAACCAAAGATGATATCATCAACATATATATGTACTTAAAGTAAGTCATTTCCATGGTTGAGGTAGAACAAAGTTTTATCAATTGTGCCTCTGGTAAATCCACTTTCTAGAAGGAATTGAGCTAAAGTCTCATACCATGCTCTTGGAGCTTGCTTAAGGCCATAAAGTGCTTTGTCAAGCCTGTAGAAATGGTTTGGAAATTTTGGATCTACAAAGCCTGGAGGTTGTTTAACATATACCTCTTCTTCCAATTCTCCATTGAGAAAAACACTTTTCACATCCATTTGAAAGACTTTAAACTTCTTGTGAGCAGCATAAGCCAAAAAGATTCTTATGGCTTCCAATCTAGCAACTGGAGCAAATGTTTCATCATAGTCAATACCCTCCTGTTGAGAGTAACCTTTAGCAACCAGCCTTGCTTTATTTCTTGTAATTATGCCATCACTGTCATTTTTGTTTCTGAACACCCATTTTGTGCCTACAATTGATCCGTTCTTTCGTCTTGGCACTAGGATCCAGACTTTATTTCTTTCAAATTCATTTAACTCTTCCTGCATTGCTTGCACCCAATCAGCATCTTGAAGAGCTTCTTCCAATTTCTTTGGTTTAGTCTGAGATAGAAAGGAATGATAGAGACATTCATTTGATGTTTCTGTTCTAGTTTGGACACCTGCTTCAGGATCTCTAATTATTAAGTCAGGTGTGTGTGATTTAGTCCACTTCCTTGCAGCTGGAAGTTGATCTCTAGAACTGGATCCTCCCCCATGATCCATGCTTTCTCCATCAGCATTTTCTGATGCTCCCCCTGAAGTTATGCTCTCTGAAATTCCAGAATTTGAGTTGGATCCTTCAGGAATTGAAGAATCAGAGTTTTCAGAATTATCAGAATTTGGCTCATCAGAACATGAAGAGCCAGTGACTGGTTCTGATGCTTCTTGAGAGTCTTGAGATGTGGTAGGATCATTAGCTTGTTCCCCCTAAACAGGTGCCTTTTCCTTTGGCGCATTTACCACAGTTTCAATGACATCAGAATTTAACCCGTCAGAACTTACAAAATCATGACTTAAGTCATCAGAATTTATAGAATTAGAATTTACATCTTCATTTTCAAATCTCAGCTGATCATGATCATTGAAATCTTCAAGTCCAGTAATCTTTTTATCATCAAAAGATACATTGATAGGATCCATGACAACCCTTGTTATTAAATTGTAGACTCTAAAGGCTTTTGTGGAAAGTGGATATCCAACAAAAATTCCTTCATCAGCTTTTAGATCAAATTTTGACAGCTATTCAGGATAAGTCTTAAGAACAAAATACTTGCATCCAAATACATGAAAGTATTTCAGATTTGGCTTCTTTTTCTTCACCATCTCATGTGGTGTTTTTCCATGCTTGTTTATGAGTGTAGCATTCTGTGTAAAACAAGTAGTCTGGACAGCTTCAGCCCAAAAATAGTTTGGTAGATTTGCTTCATCAAGCATAATTCGTGCAGCTTCAATAAGAGTCCTGTTCTTTCTTTCTACAATTCCCTTCTGATGTGGAGTTCCAGGTGCATAAAATTCCTGCTTTATTCCATGCTCTTTGCAGAACTCTTCCATGATTGAATTCTTGAACTCAGTGCCATTATCACTTCTTATTATCTTAACAGAATCCTTGACTAACTTATCCAGTTGTCTGACATGATTAATTAGAGTAGATGCAGTTTCATTCTTCTTGTGCAAGAAATACACCCAAGTGTATCATGTGAACTCATCCACTATAACCATAGCATATTTCTTCTTTACAATGGACATGACATTGACTGGACCAAATAGATCAACATGCAGTAAGTGATAAGGCTCAAGAATTGAGGATTCAGTTTTGCTCTTGAATGAAGATTTTCTTTGTTTTGCCTTTTGACATGAGTCACAAAGACCATCGGGAGAAAATACTGATTTTGGCAGTCCTCTCACAAGATGTTTCTTTACTAGCTCATTTATGTTGAAATTTAAATGAGAGAGTCTCTTGTGCCAATTCCAGCTTTCTTTAATTGATGCTCTGCTTAACAGACAGATTGTAGAACCATCAGAATTTGTTGAAAGTCTGGCTTCATATATGTTAACATGTTTGTAACCTTTCAGAACCACTTTGCCTGTAGAATTACTTAAAACTTCACAGTGTTCTTCAAAGAAATCCACATGATAACCTCTGTCACAGATTTGACTTACACTTAGCAGATTGTGTTTAAGTCCTTAGACAAGAGCTACTGTTTTAATTATGACATTCCCAAGATTGATATTGCCATATTCCAGAGTTTTTCCAATGTTTCCATCTCCATAAGAAACTCCTAGGCCAGCTTTCTCCACAAAGTCTGATAGCAGGGCTTTATTTCCAGTCATATGTCCTGAATATCCACTGTCCTGAACCAGGATGTTTCTCCTGTTGCCCTACAATCACAAAGACCACTATTATTTAGTTTTAAGGAACCAGACTTGCTTGGATCCTTTGGCCTTTTTAAGTTTGTTAGCATTTACAGCGGATTTAGTTTCAGAGTTTATGCTAACATGCTTTTTATCAGACTTTATATCAGACTTTGCATCAGAATTTATATTATAAGGAATTACACTAACTTTCTTTAAAGAAGGTTTTATTTGATAATAATCACAGTACAAACTATGATATTCCTTACAAGTATAAATAGAATGCTATAAACTACTGTTAGTCCCTAACAATGCAACAAGAATTATAGAAGGGGGGTTGAATGGAATTCTTGAAACTTTTTCTCAAAGATATAAAATGTTCTATCTTAATAATATATAAATGTGTGAATTGATTTGCAAACTGCGGAATAATAACTTGGAATGAATCAATACACAAGTAATTAAAAACACAAGTCTTTAAAACCTTTCTGGTGGATTTGAATGTATCCACCAGAGATATATATTATATCAAGAGAACTCTGTGTAGCAATTAGCTCACAGCTGCTTACAAATTTTAACAACTAAGAATGCAGAGAAATGCTATGAATACAGCTTACAAATATTTCTCTCTTGGTTGCTTAGTTAGTTGTTCTATTTGCTACTTCTTGCTTTATATATCACCAAGATTACAAAGTAATAAGAAAAAATAATAAAACAAAATCTATCAAGTCTAATACTATGCTGCTTCATTACTCTATTCCAGCATCTTTGAATATCTTCATAATAGCATGGAAATGGCAATGCTTCTTTGTTTTCTAAAACCCAATTGAATAGGCTTCCACATTCCATTTACATACACTCGATGCATGTGATTGTGTTGTCACTGTCGACAGATGTTTGATTTCTTTATCCGTCGGGTTCATGATTATCCGTCGGGTTGCCTAGTTGATCATCCGTCGAGTGGCATTATTGTTTATCCGTCGGGTAGCAATATGGCACTTGACGTCATTTCATTTATGCAGAATTACAAGCAATCATCTATGTACAATTAATCAACCTATTCTGCATATCTAGTTAGAGTCAACATGACTTGAGTACTACTTACAGAATCTAAACAATGTGTATGCAAAAATATGCTACAGACTTATTGTTACACAAGCTACTCACTCGATGGATAATAAATCATCATCCGTCGGGACTATATTGAGTCATCCGTCTGGACTATAATCCTTATCCGTCGAGTGCTACATTTTTCACAAAGTAAAATCTACTAAGGTATTTTGTTAATGAAATCATCAAGTTCACAACATATTCATAACAATCTCCCCCAATTTATGTCTACTGGAATCGTAGCCATAATTTAAGAGAGACTTGATGATAACAAAACACCATAAAAATACAACTTTAAAAGAAAGTAGATAATACTGTAAAGTGCTTTAAGTAACAAAATGTACAAAGTTTTGCTCACGATCATTTTCAAGGTGCTCCTCTAGCCTAAAAAGATTTATCTAATTCCTTGAAGGTCTGGATCTCTTTCCAAGCTTTCTGTTGTTTTCTTCTATCTAATTTTGGAGATGTCTGTGGAATTCCAATTCATCAGATTATGAGAGATTTAGCTTTTCTTGCATCTCCAAAAGAGTCTCTGAAGAAAGGGCGCTAACGAGCGAGTGAAGTACACGATGTAACGAGGGGAGGGGATTCTCGAACGCGTAAAAGGATCCGTAGTTGTGTCTTTCTTATGTGTGATGCAAGCAAGTAAACTATTGCTAGAAATCCTCAATTGGTCTTCTAATCTGAAAAATATTCTAACCCTTTTGTCATCCATGAATTCCATCAGCCAGTAGGGTCTTAGATGCACTCTACTTCCAGTGTAGGGAATGGTTAGAGTCTTTGGGAGTGCATCTTTAGCTCTAATACTCTTCTGTTATTCAATCTTCTTTAGAACCAGTATTCTTGCAGTTACATTGAAACCAAAGTTCTTCTTGAAAGATGAATAAACCTTTATCAGTACATCTTGGCTTTCTTGAAGGATCCCGTGAAGTGACCATTGAATCTCCTTTCCTCCCTTGTACTTGAAAACTAACCTTTCAGGTAGATTTCTGTATGCATCAATCCCTTTCACTTCTTCTAGTTCATCTAGATAGAGATTTATATTAGAGAATTCCTTGATGTCACATAAGTACATGTAATCTCCCTTGTTGACTTTAGATTGAGCTTTGACTAGAGATTTGGATTTGAGAGGTGACAACTTTACTTTCTTGACTGCTCTTGACTTTGTTCTCTTTGGCTTGTTAAGGATTGGAAAATTGAAGTCAGGAATTGGTAGACTCTCCCAGTCTATTGGTTCATCCTTAGGCACAATAGGTTCACCATGAATGTTCCTGTAAGGATCCACCACCTTAATGTCTTCAAATACCACTGAGGGTTTTGGTGCTTGAGTTGTAGTTGGAGTGGATTCCTTGGGAAACTGATCCTCCAATTCCTTACCAACAAAGTTCAATTTCTTTTTGGTTCTTTTGGCCAATTCCTTGTATCTCTGAGATTTCTTCTTCTGTTGTGGTTCAACATGCTTCTTTAGATCTTGAGATTCAGTGATTTCAGATGGCTGAGCAGGAATTTGTTGTGTTGGTTTCACAGCTTGTAGTTTGGCCAAGATAGCAGCTTGCTCTTTCTTTTGCTTAGCCTTTTTGGCATCTAGAATAGCTTACTTCTTTTCCTGCTTCAATCTTGCCTTTTTTTCTCTCTTTGCTTGAGCAAATTGAGGATGTCCAGCCACCACACAAATTTCTTTCCCATTCTTGAAAACTTTAGCAATTCTCCTTTTTAAGGATGAATCAGCTGGATCCTTGTGGAAGGCAATTGATCTTGACAGAAGCTTCTTCTCATCAGGCTTAGGTGTCTCATACGCTGTATCCAAAGGGTTCTTTAATGATGATTTTAAATAGTTCATCCTTGGCTTCAGAATTATTTCAGCCTTTAGAGATTTGATGCAGGATGGCTGTCTCCTTTCCAGATAGTTCATGCTCATTTCATTCACAGAGATTTATCTTACTTGAGAGTGATGAATGGCTGACTTTTCTGGCTTCTTTACTAGCCCAAACTTCTTCTGAATGTCCTCATCAATTTTCTTCCAGTTGATTGGCTTCAACTGCTCCTTTTTAGCTGCTCTTAAACTGGTTGTTACTTCATTTATCAGATCAATGCTTTCTGTAACTGGTGGCTTGATGAAAGCAATTGTAGGCATAATTACTTTACTGATTTGAATATTGAGCTGTTTCTCCCCCTCACTTGGTCCTTTCTCCCTCTTTTTGTTATCATCAAGTTGAGTAGAGGAGGAGGTTTGTGCAGCCACCAGTTTCTAAAGCAAGTCTGTCTATTGAGCTTGATGCAGATGAATGGTTGTTAGAGATGCTTCCATAGCTGACATTCTTGTATCCAAGGCATCTATCTTTGTGGCAAGATCAGAATTTTTCCTGAGTTGTCTCTTGATGTCAAGCATTGTAGCTTCTGGAAGCTTAGAGTCCATCTTATCAGAAATAGCCTTTTTCATCTCATCAATATCACCCTTGATGGTGTTGACATCTCTAGCATGTTAGAAGCCTTGAATCTGTTGTAGTTGTAGAGAAGCAAGATGTGCTTGATGGAGCTTCTTGGTGGTGGCATTTGTAGTGGTTTGAAGAGCAGAATTTGTCTGATTTATGAGTTGGATCAGGGTTGTCTTAAAGTAGTGTTCATCACAATGTTTGGAAAATGCCCATGATGGCATGCCTGATCTTGAACTGGAACATACTTCTCCCCCTATGTCCAATGGCTCTTCTTCACTATCTCCACCTTCATCTCCAAAGAAATCTGCTAAACCACCAATCTCATAATCAACATCACCAGCTGTAGAGGGCAAAGCTGTGATGGCATCCTTAGCTCTTAGCATTGACTGAGTGGTATGCACCAAATTGAGCATCCTTTCTGCATTATCATTGCCCTGTTCAGCTAGAAGTTGATAAGCTAGAACAGGGTGAGTAAATGCCTCAGCATCAAGGGAGGTGGATTCTATTACAGCTTGAGGTTGCTGAGATAGTCCCTCCATGTCTGCATCCTGGACATATATTAACTCACTAGCAATGACATCTATCTTTATGGCTCCTGTACCTGCATTTCTCTCTTGTTCTCTCTTATGTTGCATCAAGGTCTCACCCCGACTCCCCACCCTCACACCCTCACCTTCACCATCTAAGGTGGGACTCCTCTCACTCTCTTTTGCCAATCCTGAAGAAATGGATTGCATATTTTCACCCTTTTTCTCTCCTTTTTCCTGGGAGCAACCCAGACTCTCACTCATAACTCTCTCTTTCCTCAATCCTAAGAGTGACTGTACAACCACCAAGTCTTCTGCACTAGAGATAATGGATGAGATTTGAAGTTGTGCAGAGACACCCGACGGATGAGGAATATCCATCGGGTTAGAAGTTTGACTATTTGACTGATAAATGTTGTTAAGCTTATCCATCGGGATACAATCACTACTCGACGGATGAGAAATATCCATCGAGAGAGTAGAAATGAATGAACTTGGAATTGAAACTATTGTGGACTCTGTGCTGATTGATGAGATTTTAGGCACAGATGTTTCAACAGTTCCTGAAAGAATTGGTAAGTGAGCCAACAAATCATCCAAAAGATGATGCTCACTTGCACTAGATTTTGGCTTCCTCAACAAAGTTAAAGAAGGGGAATCAAGAATTGATGTGTTGATCATTTCCACATCCAGAGAGTTTGTGGGAGAATTTGGTGTTTGAGGTTCTTCTATAACTAATGATTTTGGTTGTGACTCCACATTTATTGGAGCCACATCAAGCTGAATTTATGAAGGTGCAGTGACTGTGTCTTTAGCACCAGTTTGCACAGTGTGTGAACCCTATGCATCCCCAAAGGTTTTGGATTTCTTCTTTCTGGCATAAGTTTGGGGTGAGCTAGTGTCCCTTACCCTTTTGGCCTGTGCTCTTGGTTGAGAGCTTTGTTCAATAGTCACATCCTTTTGGGAGGATGCAACTAAAAATGAGCTGTTATCCTTATTAATCACTGCAATTTGTTGGGAAACTGTAGTGTGGCTAGGCTGGGAACCACTCACATCTCCATCCTTATCCTTAGGGTTACTTTTATATTCACCCTGTCCCTCACCTACCTTTCCCACCTTCACACTCCTCTCTTTGGTTTTGGTGGATTTTGCAATTGGCATCTTTTGAGAAATACCAGAGGGGGCTTTCTTTGACTTGGATTTAGAAATTTTGGATTTGGCAGCTTGGGTAGGCAACTGTAGGGTCATTGACACAGTTTCCATAGCTACACTTGATTGCAAAGAAATTTATGAGGTTAGAATAGTAATGACAGATGAACTTACCTCACTTACCTGAGGCGCTTCCATTACAGGGAAATAGAAGAGTGGCACCTCGCTATGATGATTTGCCCTGTTAAAATCTGCAATAATTCTTCTCTCTTGAACCAAACAATCTAATTTGTTGTTTGGGTTCTCAAGTACAATTTCCTCAGAGAGGTGGTTAGCTAGCATCATAAAAAATCTAGCATAATAAATATTTTTACCCCTCTTATTTAACTCCCCTAATTTAAACCCCAACTCAAACAAAACAAGATCACTGAAATTAAAGAACTTATCTATAACTAGCATGTCGAGCATGTTAAGCATATAAATATTTACAGAATCAAAATTACTGATTTTACCAGAAAAGACCTTGGTAACTACATCACACATGAAACTCCATTCTTTCCTAAGACCCAACCTCCTAATATTACTTAACTTAAAAGTAGAGAGTGCATAGTTCATGGAATTAAGCATATTAACAATATCAGTATCTATATGTGGTGAGGTCACAGTATTATCAGGAATTTTGAAACATGCTTTAATAACATCACCATGGATACAGAATTCCTTACCTTTAATGGTGAGTGTGATGGTCTTATCAGTAGAGTTGTATGTAGCAGTAGTCCACATCTCTTTAACAACCTCACAGAAGATGGTGGGTGATTCTAGCATTGCATAGCTGAGTTTGCAGTTCTTCACAAAATCCATCATTTTGTGGTAGTCACTTGAATGTTGAATCCCCTTGTTTACTAGAGCCGTGAAGTTGTTCTTCTCATAGATGTATCCAGTTTATGACATGATCTTGACTACTGGTGCCATTGTTAGAGAGTGAAAATTGCAGAGATAGAGATGATAATTGCTTTTGAGAAAGAGAGAATTTAGAGCAGATGATTTAAAAATGATAAAAGAAAAGCAATGGAAATGAAATAAGCTTTTATACTATCTCAACAATAACTGTCAAAAATAATAAAGTAAAATAAAGTAACCAATGAAAATTGCCCAAAATAGCCGTTTAAAAAATAAACTGTAAAAATTCCTTCAATTATTCGTCGTGTTATGCTTACAAACTGTAAGTATGCTCGATGGATAATGTTCAGGAAATTAACGGCTAAGATTAAGACAATTCGACGGATGAGGATAAACTGTTATCTGTCGAGTTATTAAAATATTCCAGAAAAATAATTGATTTTTATTTACAAATAGTATTCCGACGGATGATCAAACTTGATGGATAAAGATCATCCGTCGAGATGTAAATTTTGACTTGGCCAAAATTCCATCTAAGACTGAAAAATCAATTTAATTTCTGGCTGCATAACAACTTGCAAATTATCTGAAAAGATTTAAGAATAATTTAGCATACCTAACTCACTTACCAACCTTGAAAAGGTGGATTCATCTAGTGGCTTGGTAAATATATCTGCAAGCTGCTTTTCACTTGGAACAAAATGTAGTTTCACAGTACCATTAATTATATGTTCCCTTATGAAGTGGTACTTGATGTCTATATGCTTTGTTCTTGAATGTTGCACTGGATTTTCAGTGATGGCAATTGCACTTGTGTTATCAAAGAAAATGGGAATTCTTTCCACTTGCAGACCATAGTCTAGCAATTGGTTTTTCATCCATAAAATCTGTGCACAGCAACTGGTAGCAGCAATATATTCAGCTTAAGCTGTAGAAGTAGAAACTGAATTTTGCTTTTTACTGAACCAGGACACAAGCTTGTTTCCTAGAAATTGACAGGTTCCTGTTGTACTTTTTCTATCAATTCTACAACCTACATAATCTGCATCTGAATAACCAGTTAGATCAAAACCAGAATCTCTAGGGTACCAAATGCCAAGTTTTGGTGTTCCCTTGAGATATCTGAAAATTCTCTTAATAGCTACCAAGTGAGAATCTCTAGGATCAGCCTGAAATCTAGCACACAAACATGTAGCAAACATTATATCTGGCCTACTAGTTGTTAAGTACAGAAGTGAGCCAACCATGCCCCTATAACTTGAAATATCCTCAGACTTTTCAGTAGTGTTTAACTTAAGCTTAGTTGCAGTGGTCATGGGAGTTTTTGCAGTTGTACAATCCATTAGATCAAACTTCTTTAAAAGATCATAAATGTATTTAGTTTGACTAATGAATATTCCATCACTAACTTGCTTAACTTGCAAACCAAGAAAGTAAGTTAGTTCTCCCAGCATACTCATTTCATACTTACTTTGCATCATTTTGGCAAACTTTTTGCAAAGTTTTCGCGAGTGGAGGCGAGGGTCGAAACGTAATGGCATTAGCAGACATAAGTGAGTTGAATGGATGATTAATAAGTATCGTGTATGTACAAGTAGCCATAAAATATGAACGGGATCTAACGAACCAAATTGTTTATAATTATTGATTTCCGAGCAGACCCTAGAGCACCTGTGACGCCATTCAAACCCGGGTCAGAAGTTTGGGGCCCATAACACATACACACACCATATTTAAACCTGTTTAAAGATATAATAATATATGCAATGACCTTACTTACCACAATCAAGGATCGCAACAGTTTAAAGTATGTCCACAAGCCACAACCTTATTTATTACAAACGTACCAAATCCAAAATTTATTTATCTTACATTTGAAGTCAAACTTTATTACAAACTTTTAGCACACACTAAACCACACAACTTCCGCTAGCTCATTCCATTTCAACCTGTAAACCTAGCTGGCACACTCGACTGGGGATCCTCGCCATCACCAAATTCCTTTTTAACTGGAAAAGAACATAAACATATTCGCATATTCGCAAGAGTGAGCTAACTAGCTCAGAAAGTCACAATGACATCACTGAAATTTAATAATGATCAATTGAAATGATATAGGGAATCAAGTTTCCTGATAAATAATGATTAGAATTGGATATTCACTTTTATTTTAAAAACCAAGGTTAGGCTGCTGATCAGCCACGCACTAACCACGAGCAAGGCTTCCAGCTTTGCTCTATATACTGGATCCAATGCACACATTGGCCTAATACGACCACGAATCTGGTCTGACCACGAATCTGGTCCATATTTAAAAACAATCCAATTCTATAGTAATAACATGATAAGCAATGTAATTCAATAAACTGAATCATAAATAACATTTATCTTGAAGTATAAGGTGCTTCACAACACCAGAAAGGTATAACAAGGTCAACAAGAAGCTTGGCTTCCAATTCAAGAAAAGAATCAAAGTGTAGAAGACCAAGGGTGCAAATGTTACAAGGAATGGTCTTCTGTTATACAAGGCATAAAGGTTCGTCTGATAAACAATCTCATATCAAAGATCAGTATGTGGTAGATATGCATTTGTGGAGTAGTATCGGATATGTGTGGTTCGTATCCAAGAATTCAACAATCAAGGGTTTACAAGAAATCAGGCTCACGGCTCAAGATCAATAAAAAATCAGGGTTTAGGGTTAAGTACTTCAAAGTACTTGCAATATTGAATATGAATTACTGGGAATAATTACAATATAATGAAAAGAGTTCAAAAGTGTTCACAAGTATATTACAAGAAAGTTCAGAGACATTTGTCTTATCAATTTGCTTTCACATCGATAACACTTGTCAATTGGTTCCCACTCACTAACCACATGTTTTCCTTTTCTATGTCTCACTTCCTCTATTAGACATCACATATACTCATCAACACTATTTCTCAACTCATTCTATTCGATACAAGCTTATATCTACCCTTCGTTTCACCCAACTTCGATGATGGATTAAAAGTTACAGCAGAAACAGTCAAACAATGCACAAACAATCATTTTATACAGTAATAAGGTCAAATATAACACATAACACGTAAGATATTCAGTCCAAATAATTTTTCAAAGAAGATTCGAGGTCAAAATGATTTTTCAGGTATTTAATACGAATTTTTGAACATTTTTCGGAATTAAAATTGGACTCCGAATCATTTTATAATTAAATAATAGGGTTCGAACACCCAGATTTGACTTTAAAATAATTTTATAATAATTATCGAGCCTTGAAAATAATTTAAAATAATATCTTAAAGCTCGAATCTATTTTCCGAAATTTTTAAATCAATTTTAAATAATTAAATCCAATTATTAAATTAATTAAAATTAATTAATAATTAATTAATAATTAATTAAATTAATCAATCAATTATTATTAAATTAATCGATTAATTAAAATAATTAAAAACTAATTAATATTAATTAATAAAATAAATCAGATTTTTTTTAAATGATAAATAATTAAAATAATTTTTCTGCATTTAAAATAATTAAATAAATCATTTTCTAATTTTTAAAATAATAAAAATATCATTTTAAAAATAAAGTAAACAGAAATCTATTTTCTGTTAGTTTTTAAAATCCCAGGGACTGAAATGAAAATATACAAAAAACTCAGTGGCCTAACTGTACTTTGGCAACGCCGCCGCCACTGTCGCCGTCTCCGGCCGCCGCCGGCGAGTCGATGTGCCCAGAACTCGACCAGAAAGTGCAGATAAGTAGAGTTCAACAAGGCCAACTAGATTATACAAACAGAATTTTCCAAAAACTCCGTCGTTTGGCCGGAATAATCACGGGAAAACCCGACGGCGGCGACCATCCCAAACTCCGTTCATGGCTTTCCCGGTATCGTTTGTTGAATTCGTTTATACCATTCGATTCCTTATCCTACGATCTATTTACTGATGCAACCAATTTAATCTAATAACCCCTAGTTAAGAAATGCCTAATTTTCAATTTAGAACATTCAAGAACATAAACCCTAATTTACAATCCGAGAATCAAACTCAAATTTAATCATGTTATTGAACTCAGTTTTTGACATATAATATACCAAATTGACCTGGAAGAAAAGATCTACACGATTATGCCATCAAATCATATCAAAAACATCAAGAACAAAAATTCATAATTTAATCCATAATTAATTTGAATTTAAATAATTAAATCAGAAAAATACCTTGATTTCTGGGCAAAAACAAATGGTTGATTCAGAAAGACAATTTCGAGAGCTTCGTTTTGATATATTGCACGCCTGAATCGGAGTTCGATAACGCCTTCGTTTGTGCGATTGATTTTCAAGAATACGGTGTTTTAATAAAGTTTTCTCTGTTTTCAGGGTTTGAACTGTCTGATTATGATTTTACGCATGAAAATGAAATAAGAAAGGGCTATTTATATTTACCGAATATTAGTACGTTCTGGATCGTGTTGGATCGATAAATACGTTTGTTTTGGATAAACATTATCCTTTTTGGATAAACAGTATCCTGTTTTGGATAAACACTATCATGTTTTGGATAAGCACTATCCTGTTTTGGATAAACGTCATCCTATTTCGGATAATTATCAAAACCGGGCTTTTATAAAACGATTGTACGGAGATAATGCTATCGAAAAGGGTCAGCGTATCGAAAATATCGCGCCGGGCCGCACACGGGTCAAATCGTAATCCAGATCGAAAAAGTCAAAACATGGAAAATGTCCGGAATTACCAGATTAGGTTAGGAAGGAGTTTTCGGAAGAGTTTTGGGTTGTAAAAACGTAAAAATGGTTGAGGTTGGACGATTCCCGGCTTTATAAAATAATTTTGTAAATATTCAGAAAATAGTTAATAAATTCATAAATCAATATAAAATCATATAATACTCCAAAAATTACCAGAAAAATACCTTAATTATCTATCTTTTATTCTGGACATAATAAAATTAACATACCTAGACTTTACCACATATGAACATTCAAATAATATCACCAATCATCAAATAATTCACCAAAAATCACATAATAATCACATAATGATCATTTATTGATAAAAATAATTACACGTCATGTCCCGGATATTACATCCTCCCTCCTTTAAAAAGATTATGTCCTCAGAATCTTCTAAGTAAACAACTAAGGGTACTTTTCTCGCATATCACTTTCTAACTCCCAGGTTGATTCTTCAACCTTTGGGTTTCTCCACAATACTCTTACCAAATCACAACTTTATTTCTCAATACCTTCTCTCTCTTTTCTAGAATCTCTATTGGATTCTCTACAAACGATAAATCTGTTTGAAGTTCTATCGGCTCATACTCAATTACATGCCTAGAGTCTGGATTATACTTCTTAAGCATCAATACGTGGAAAATATTATGAAAATGCTCCATGTGCGGGGGTAACGCCAATTCATATGCTACCTTGCCGACACGTTTCAAAACTTCAAAAGGTCCAACGTATCTAGGACTCAACTTCCCTTTCTGTCCGAATCTCGATAACCCTTTCCACGGTGACACTTTCAGTAACACTAAATTTCCTTCTTCGAATTCCATATCCTTTCTGGATTGGCCTGCATATTTCCTTTGACGATCTTGTGCTGCAATTAGCCTTCTCTGAATAACCTCAACAACTTCCTTGGTCTGCTGTACCAACTCGGGTCCAAGTATCTTACGTTCTCCGACTTCGTCCCAATATAGAAGTGATCGACATTTGCGTCCATAAAGTGCTTCATAGGGAGGCATCCCGATACTGGCATGATAACTGTTATTGTAAGCAAACTCCACTAAGGGCAAATGCTCATCCCCATTTCCTTTGAAATCAATGGCACACACACGTAACATATCTTTGATTGTTTGGATTATTCTCTCGCTTTGGCCGTCCGTCTGTGGATGATAAGTCGTGCTCATATTTAACTTGGTTCCCAAACATTCTTGGAAACTTCTCCAAAATCTCGAATTGAATCGTGGATCACGATCAGACACGATAGACACAGGGACTCCATGACGTATTACTATTTCCTTCAGATATATGTGAACCAACTTATCTAGTGAAAATCTTTCATTGATAGGCAAGAAATGTGCCGATTTGGTTAGTCTGTCCACTATAACCCAAATAGCATCATGATTCGCTTTCGTCCTTGGTAAGCCAACTACAAAATCCAAAGTAATGTGCTCCCACTTCCACTCTGGAATCTCTAGTGGCTGTAATAATCCACTCGGTCTCTGGCGTTCCGACATAACTCTCCGACACATGTAACATTTGTTAACCCATTCCGCAATTTCTCTCTTCATATCCGGCCACCAATAATTCTCTTTTAAATCTCTGTACATCTTGGTACTTCCCAGATGAATGGAATACATTGAGTTGTGAGCTTCTTGTAGAATTTCATTCTTTAATTCTGCCACTGGTGGTATCCAAATTCTTGATGAAAATCTGAGAATACCCTGATCGTCCTTCTGGGTGCATAACTCTTCTCTAACCAACCGATTGATATCCTGATCCATTATTTCCTCTTGGCACTTTCTTATCTTCTCTAAAAATTCTGGTTAGAAAGTCATACTGTACATCTTCGCTTCATCAGGTTTGCAAATTCTGACCTCCAAGTCCAACTTCTGAAATTCCTTATATAATTCTTCAGGTATCGTCAACATGTTCAATCTTTCTTTTCTGCTTAATGTATCCGCCACCACATTCGCTTTTCCTGGATGATAGTTAATCGTGCAATCATAATCTTTGATCAACTCCAACCATCTCCTCTGTCTCATGTTAAGCTCCTTTTGCGTAAATATATACTTCAAGCTCTTATGATCCGTATAAATCTCGCATCTTTCTCCATATAAATAGTGTCTCCAAATCTTTAAGGTGAATACTATCGCTGCTAGTTCCAAGTCATGAGTAGGATACTTCTGCTCATGAGGTTTTAGTTGTCTTGACGCATACACAATGACTTTATCATGCTGCATCAAAACACAACATAATCCCTTATGAGAAGCATCATTATAGATTACGAAATTCCCTTGATCATCTGGAAGTGACAAAACAGGTGCCATGATTAGCCTCTTTTTCAATTCTTGAAAACTTTCTTCGCACTTCTCATTCCATAAAAACTTCTCATTTTTCCTTGTAAGCTTCGTCAAAGGCGTCGCAATCTTCGAAAAATCTTGAACAAATCGTCGATAATATCCTGCCAGTCCTAAGAAACTTCTCACCTCTGTTGGTGTTTTTGGCCTTTCCCAATTCGTAATAGCTTCAATCTTCACTGGGTCCACTTTGATCCTTTCATGACTTACCACGTGTCCTAAGAATTTAACTTCGTGTAACCAAAATTCACACTTTGAAAACTTTGCATTTAACTTCTTCCTTCTCAAAATTTCCAAAGCTGTTCTTAGATGCTCTGCATGGTCTTTCGTTGACTTTGAGTAAATCAAAATATCATCAATAAACACAATAACAAACTTGTCCAAATATTCGTTGAAAATTATGTTCATCAAGTCCATAAATGCAGCTGGGGCATTGGTCAACCCAAAAGACATCACTAAGAATTCATAATGACCGTACCTTGTTCTGAAAGTTGTCTTTGGTATATCTTCAGGTTTGATCTTTAATTGGTGATATCCGGATCTCAAATCAATCTTAGAGAAGTACTTAGCTCCTTTCAGCTGGTCTAACAAATCATCAATTCGAGGTAAGGGATACTTGTTCTTGATCGTAAGCTTATTAAGTTCTCGATAGTCGATGCATAATCTCATACTTCCGTCTTTCTTCTTAACAAATAATATCAGTGCACCCCATGGGGATACACTGGGTCTAATCACTCCTTTCTCCAACAATTCTTGTAATTTTTTTGCCAATTCCTTCATTTCCACTGGCGCCATTCTGTATGGGGCTTTAGATACTGGTTTCGTTCCAGGTGCCAAGTCGATTGTAAATTCGATTTCTCTATCTGGAGGAAGTCTTGGTAATTCATCTGGAAATTCATTTACCACTGGAATGTCTTCCAGTTTTGCTAGCTCCTGACTTTTATCTATCACATACGCAATAAAGTGCTCGCATCCTTGTCGTAGTAACTTCTTAGCTTGAATTATCGTCAATAACTTCTTTGCTTGTCTCTGGCCTCTAAACGTCACCACTTTCTCGTCTGGCGTCTTCAGTATTACTTTCTTATTACGATAGTCTATCTGAGCATCGTGCTTAGATACCCAATCCATTCCTAAAATAACGTCAAACTCTCCTAACTTAAAGGGAATCAAGTTAACATCAAACTTATGGCCAGTAATTTCAATGTCACAGCTTTTACACACTTGGTTAACAGATACACGCTCCTGATTTGCTAATTCTACCGTCATAATCTCACTTAATAATTCAACTGGACAATTCAACTTATCAACAAAACCTTGAGAAATAAATGATCGAGTTGCTCCCGAATCTACTAGTACTTTAGCACATAAAGAGTTCACATTAAGTGTACCTGCCACAACATGTCATAAACTCTAGTTCTGGGAGATTCATTCATTGTTGTAGTAGCTCCCATGATACGCAATGCGGTGTGACTGGAATTGGCGCCTTACAATCCCTTGCGATATGTCCTGGCTTTCCGCACTTGAAACCAGTAAATCCAATTGCTAGAACCTTGCCTGCTTGATTCTTGGTAGGCTGTTCCTTGTTGACTGGCTCTCTGGCTGGAGGATTACGACACTCCCTTGAATAGTGCCCCTTCTGGTTGCATCTGTAGCAAAGCACATTCAACTTGTTGCAAACTCCACCATGTTTCTTTTCATAGACTTGACAGTCTGGTACAGCTAGCCTCTGTTGGGTTGGCTGGTTCCCAATGGCTGGGCGGTTACCTTGGCCTCCGTTGCCTGTATTCTGTCTGTTAAAATTTCTCCTGAGAGAGAACTTGCCCTTCCTCTGATTAAAATTTGGAAACTTCCCTGCTTGGGACTGTCCTTCATTTCACTCAAACTTTCTCTTCTTACCTTTCTTCTCTTTCTGAGACATTTCACTCTCCGTCTCCGCAATCATAGCGTTTTGCACAACTCCCGCATACGTATCCAACTCAAATATAGCCACCTTCCCACGGATCCATGGCTTGAGTCCTTGCTGAAACCTTTTAGCTTTCTTTCTATTAGTGTCCACATATGATGGCACAAACCTGGACAACTCCTCAAACTTACTTTCATAATCCGCCACTGACATATTCCCCTGCTTTAGCTCCAGAAATTTCAATTCCATTTGATCCTGAACAAACTGAGGGAAATACTTCTCTAAAAACAGCTCCTTAAATCTATCCCACGTAACATCATCCGTACCTTCCAACATCTTAACAGTTTCTCACCAATAGGTGGCTTCATTCTTCAAGTAGTAACTTGCAAACTCAGTCTTCTTCTCCTCTCTCACTTTGACTAATGCAAACGCCTTCTCAATTTCCTTCAACCAGATTCTTGCCTCGATAGGATCTATAGAACCCTTAAACTCTGGTGGATTCACCGCCTAAAAGGTCTTAAAGGTTACCTGAGGGTTGGTCTGCCTCTGCTGTTGTTGAGTCAGGTGAACTATTTGTTGAGCCAAGATCTGAAGAATCTAGGCCACAGTTAGGTCTATGGGACCTGGGTTGGCATTCTGGTTGTTGCTGTCTTGGGTGTTGTTGTTATTATTGTTGTTGTTTTCTTCATTCTGGTTGGTGGAACGGGTATTTCTTCTGGTAGACATTTTCTGTAAAGAATCAAACAATTTATTTAGCCTTTAAAACATACTCCTTTTTGTGAAAAGATTTTGTAAAAAAAGAAATATCTCTTTTTGAAAACATTTTCAATAGTTGAACTAAATAAATTGTATGTTTCTTTACAGAATGTAAACAATTAAGAGGAATAGGGTACATGTTATCACAAGAGTTTCATAATGGGTGCAGTAAGATAAAACACGTATGAAAATGCTGGAAAGGAAGGGTACTGATATATATCAAAGTTTGGTGGTGCAAGCGCAAAACATTTTATTAAAGGCAAAGGTACAACATGTCTATTCCTTATTCAGCAGGTCGAGTTTATTCACACTCCTACCAAAAGTCCAATAATACACACTATACACTATTATACTTATATCACTTATCACATCATTCTTGTCGTTTAGCATTATGGAAACTCTGGTCCACCAAGTCCTTTAAAATCCTTAAAAGCTTCTCTATCCCACCCCATAAGAGCATCTGGGGCTGCATACTCACAAGTGGCTCAATAAAGTCTAGTCTCAAACCACGAAATGGAATAGCTCGTAATGGTGCAACCGTCGCAATTGGTACTATAGCTGACACAGATAGAAGATCACGGCGTGGATCAGCTGACGGTCCTCCAATTGACGGCTCTGAGATAATGATCAGACGATATCGAAATAAGGAATCTTCCATCGCCGCTATTTGATAATTATGCTTCTAGATAAGAATCTCGAATATCGCCGCGAATCGAACTAAAACTGACTATTTAACCGCACTCAACCTCTCAACGTTCTATTTCTTTATTTCCTAATACTAATCTTAACCCACTACCCATTCCCGACAATCTAGGCTTGTGGAAGTGACTTTAAACCTTAGCTCTGATGCCAAACCTGTGACGCCCTCCAAACCCGGGTCAGAAGTTTGGGGCCCATAACACACACACACACACACCATATTTAAACCTGTTTATAAGTATAATAATATATGCAATGACCCTACTTACCACAATCAAGGATCGCAACAGTTTAAAGTATGTCCACAAGCCACAACCTTATTTATTACAAACGTACCAAATCCCAAATTTATTTATTTTACATTTGATGTCAAACTTTATTATAAACTTTTAGCTCACACTAAACCACACAACTTCCGCTAGCTCATTCCACTTCAACCTGTAAACCTAGCCGGCACACTTGACTGGGGATCCTCGCCATCACCAAATTCCTTTTTAACTGGAAAAGAACATAAACATATTCGCAAGAGTGAGCTAACTAGCTCAGCAAGTCACAATGACAGCACTGAGATTTAATAATGATCAATTGAAATGATATAGGGAATCAAGTTTCCTGATAAATAATGATTAGAATTGGATATTCACTTTTATTTTAAAAACCAAGGTTAGGCTGCTGATCAGTCACGCACTAACCCCGAGCAAGGCTCCCAACTTTGCTCTATATACTGGATCCAAGGCACACATTGGCCTAATACGACCACGAATCTGGTCTGACCACGAATCTGGTCCATGTTTAAAAACAATCCAATTCCATAGTAATAACATGGTAAGCAATGTAATTCAATAAACTGAATCATAAATAACATTTATCTTGAAGCATAAGGTGCTTCACAACACCAGAAAGGTATAACAAGGTCAACAAGAAGCTTGGCTTTCAATTCAAGAAATGAATCAAAGTGTAGAAGACCAAGGGTGCAAATGTTACAAGGAATGGTCTTATGTTATACAAGGCATAAAGGTTCGCCTGATAAACAATCTCATATCAAAGATCAGTATATGGTATATATGAATTTGTGGAGTAGTATCGGATATGTGTGGTTCGTATCCAAGAATTAAACAATCAAGGGTTTACAAGAAATCAGGCTCACGGCTCAAGTTCAGTAAGAATCATGGTTTAGGGTTAAGTACTTCAAAGTACTTGCAATATTGAATATGAATTACTGGGAATAATTGCAATATAATGAAAGGAGTTCAAAAGTGTTCACAAGTATATTACAAGAAAGTTCAGGGACACTTGCCTTACCAATTCGCTTTCACTTCACTGACACTTGTCAATTGGTTCCCACTCACTAACCACTTATTTTCCTTTTTTACGTCTCGCTTCCTCTTTTAGACATCACATATACTCATCAACACTATTTCTCAACTCATTCTATTCGATACAAGCTTATATATACCCTTCGTTTCACCCAACTTCGACGACGGATTAAAAGTTACAGTAGAAACAGTCAAACAATGCACAAACAATCATTTTATACAGTAATAAGGTCACATATAACACATAGCACGTAAGATATTCTGTCCAAATAATTTTTCAAAGAAGATTCAGGGTCAAAATGATTTTTCAGGAATTTAATACGAATTTTTGAAGATTTTTCAGAATTAAATTGGACTTCGAATCATTTTATAATTAAATAATAGGGTTCGAACACCCAAATTTGACTTAAAATAATTTTATAATAATTATCGAGCCTTGAAAATAATTTAAAATAATATCTTAAAGCTCGAAACTATTTTCTGAAATTTTTAAATCAATTTTAAATAATTAAATCCAATTATTAAATTAATTAAAATTAATTAATAATTAATTAAATTAATCAATCAATTAATATTAAATTAATTGATTAATTAAAATAATTAAAAACTAATTAATATTAATTAATAAAATAAATCAGATTTATTTTTGAATAGATAAATAATTAAAATAATTTTTCTGCATTTAAAATAATTAAATAAATCATTTTCTGATTTTTAAAATAATAAAAATATTATTTTTAAAATAAAGTAAACAGAAATCTAATTTCTGTTTGTTTTTAAAATCCCAGGGACTGAAATAAAAATATACAGAAAACTTAGTGGCCTAACTGTACTTTAGCAACGCCGCCGCCGTCGCTGTCTCCGGCCACCGCCGGCGAGTCGACGTGCCCAGAACTCGACCAGAAAGTGCAGATAAGCAGAGTTCAACAAGGCCAACTCGATTATGCAAACAGAATTTTCCAAAAACTCCGTCGTTTGGCCGGAGTAATCACGGGAAAAACCCGCCGGCGGCGACCTTTCCAAACTCCGTTAATGGCTTTCCCGGTATCATTTGTTAAATTCGTTTATACCATTCGATTCCTTATCCTATGATCTATTTACTGATGCAACCAATTTAATCTAATAACCCTACTTAAGAAATGCCTAATTTTCAATTAAGAACATTCAAGAACATAAACCCTAGTTTACAATCCGAGAATCAAACTCAAATATAAACATGTTATTGAACTCAGTTTTTGACATATAATATACCAAATTGACCAGGAAGAAAAGATCTACATGATTATGTCATCAAATCATATCAAAAACATCAAGAACAAAAATTCATAATTTAATCTATAATTAATTCGAATTTAAATAATTAAATCAGAAAAATACCTTGATTTATGGGAAAAAACAAATGGTTGATTCCGAAAGAGAATTTCGAGAGTTTCGTTTTGATATATTGCACGCTCGAATCGGAGTTTGATAATGCCTTCATTTGTGCAATTGATTTTCAAGAATACGGTGTTTTAATAACGTTTTCTCTGTTTTTCAGGTTTTGAACTGTCTGATTATGATTTTACGCGTGAAAATGAAATAAGAAAGGGCTATTTATATTTACTGAATATTAGTATGTTCTGGATCGTGTTGGATCTATAAATACGTTTGTTTTGGATAAACATTATCCTTTTTGGATAAACACTATCCTGTTTTGGATAAACCCTATCCTGTTTTGGATAAGCACTATCCTGTTTTGGATAAGCAGTATCCTGTTTTGGATAAACGTCATCCTATTTCGGATAATTATCAAAACCGGGATTTTATAAAACGATTGTACGGAGATAATGTTATCGAAAAGGGTTAGCGTATCGAAAATATCGCGCCGGGCCGCGCACGGGTCAAACCGTAATCCGGATCGGAAAAGTCAAAACATGGAAAATGTCTGGAATTACCAGATTAGGTTAGGTAGGAGTTTTCGGAAGAGTTTTGGGTTGTAAAAACGTAAAAACGGTTGAGGTTGGACGATTCTCAGCTTTTTAAAATAATTTTGTAAATATTCAGAAAATAGTTGATAAATTCATAAATCAATATAAAATCATATAATACTCCAAAAATTACCAGAAAAATACCTTAATTATCAATCTTTTATTCTGGACATAATAAAATTAACATACCTAGACTTTACCACGTATGAACATTCAAATAATATCACCAATCATCAAATAATTCACCAAAAACCACATAATAATCAAATAATGATCATTTATTGATAAAAATAATTACACGTCATGTCCCGGATATTACAGCATCTCCTCTTCAATGTGCCCAGGAAAGTTCTCTACTAGTAGAAGGACGACACCTTCGTATCCCGGTTATCACCCTTGTCGCATTCGTGCTACATGTCCCATTTTGGGTATATACATACTTCACAAGTTCCTGAGTACACAGAGTACCTTCGCCTGCGGTACCTTTGGTAGTCTCCCTAGTACACATAGTACTAGAGTCTACCCATCCAAGTCCTTGAAAGAATCCTATCATATCTCGAGAACTCGAACCACATTGAAGTTCCCCAAGCGATTTGCTTGTTGATAGAAACAGCTTATCTTATCAGTGTAAATATATATATATATATATATATATATATATATATATATATACTTCCAAGAATTTTCAAAGGAAGTACTAAGGATGTGAGTTGACCGTTGTCAACAGATAAATAAATAAGGGGGAGTTTTTTTTGAAACTATGCTCATATATTTAAAATAAGTCGAGTTAAATTCATCGACGATCTGAAAGTATTCATATGGTTTCCTGAAATCCATGAGTATTTTTGAATAGGTTTTATGATTTTTAAATTATATTAAATCATTAATTAAATAATTAATATTTAAATAATAATTATTAAATAATTAGACCTCGAATGATTATGTTTTTCAAGAATATTTGAAATAATATTCCCCAACTAATTTATGTTTAGATAATTAAAGTAATCTTTAATAATATACTTAATGAGGTTTGAAATAAATAATCAATGGAGAATAATTCTCCAATATTGAATGAATAACTTGAAATAATATTCGTTGCTCAAGTAATTAAATGTAGTTGAGGGAATATGATCTTTGAAAATTGTTTTAAATATATTCAAGGTATTTAATACTTCACAAGTAGACACCGAGTCCCTCCGGATAAAACAAGTACGGACTTTTGATCGTCCAAAACATCTCTGGGATGATTCCCAGGTTTATACTTTATATAAACTGACCAACTCTCGGTCTTACAACTTATACATCACACTCTACTATAGCGTTAATATTCTTAAATAAAATATCTCCGGAATACTTCCCGGTTTCCATCAAATGATATTGATCGATCCTCGGTCTAAAATATACTCTTCATATATACAACGCTCCTCTCTAGCGTTATCGATTGAAATTCGGTAATCTTCGTATACCAAAATCATTAATATATCATACGATATTATATATCAAAATTCGTAAAATATCAATACAACATCATGTATGTATCACAATTATTTAAGAAACAAACACAACATAACAGTTTTAAAGAGGTAGGGTTTGAAAACTTGTCTGGAGTACAAGATACGTTTTTTTACTTTCACTCGTTCCAAGATATGTTTTTCGTTGCTATTACGCGACTCACACTCTATCATTTTTAATAAATCATAAAATTAATATTTTAATACGAAACTACCTCAAGGGAGCTTCTTGAGTGCTTGTAATATTTATCATAAGAGTTTTATTTTGATAAATAAATTTAATTAGGTGAAAAGCATTTTAAAAGTTCGGTCAACTACGGAGTTTTACTATTCAAACCGCTTTTACTAAAATGTTGATATCTCTCAAACCGTTAACTTAATCGATGCACTGATTTCGCGTCATGATCTAGATAAAATTTAGAACACATCATTTAAAATTGGTTTTCTGGTAACAGGGGTGAAAATCCCGAAGTAGCAGTTTCTAACAGGGAGTTGTTTTTGTTTTTCGTACTCCGCACGACCTCGGCTCCGATATTTCTATAAATTTGAAAATTATATATTTTTACTTAAAATTTTTATGGAAGTTAATAAACTCTATTTATAACTCTCTGTAAAAATTTCATGATTTTAACGTATTTTTAAGTCGATCATTTATATTTACAAAGTTCGTAAATTGTAGCAATTTTTGTCGCATAAATCACTTTTACTAAAATGATCATAACTTTTGATCCGTAAATTGAAATCAAGAGATTCAAGCACCTAACGATCCTCATAAAGTTTTCTATCATAATCAAGTATCACTTTTCAATAAACTAAGGTTTATACATTCGGGAACTTCTGGAGAAACTTAAGTTGAGTTTTGTTTGTTTTAACGTGGTTACGATTATGATTCGAGTTTCGTTTACGTCTTAAATCATTATACCACCGTCAACAACCATCAAATCATCATCTCAACACTAAATAATCTCAATAATATCATGTTCTTGAGGCAATAATCATCAACCTTAAAACTAATTAACTAAATATCAAGATAATATTAAATCAATCATTAAAACCATACTTATATCCAAGATCCTTACTTTTCTTGAAACTTAAAACTTAAACAAAGTTTAGATGAAGGTTTATACCTTTCTTGGTAGCTCGGAAGGTTATATTAATTGTGGTTGAACCTGGGTAGGGATTGGTTATGCTTAAGGATCCTAAATAATGCTATGAAAATCAAGAAAACAAAAAGAGATTTTCAGAGTTACTATTCACCACCAATTTTGAGCAAGGATTTGACTATGCTATGATAATCCAATAGCTATGAAATTTTGAACTTACCTTGTACATGATATGAGGAAGCTTTTGTTAAAATTTGGTGATTTTTGAATGGGTATAACATGAGATATGAATTTTTCTTCCCATGGTGTTCTTGGAAATCAGCATTGTGCTTTTGGAGAGAGAGAGAGAGCGAATTGCCTTGCTTGCTTTTTGGAAATGTGGTGGAAATAGGCTTCTTGTGAATATAGAAAGTGTGTACGACAAGATGCTTCCTATTTTCAAAATCTAGGCTTAGCTAGGTGTCTCATTTGTCAAAGCTTGCATGATAACCTCCTTGAATTTATGTTTATTGAAATTTGTTATTTATTTATTTTGTAACTAGCTTCCTAACTTATTACTTGTTGGATAAATTTATACATACTTAATTTTCCTAGGTTATCACTTGATCTCTTGTCATCCTACATTATCTCGCATTCGTTCACGTACGTTTAAATCAATTCCCGTAAATGCTACGTCGAATAATTCCGCTTATTGTAAACTGTAACCATTTCCAGTGCTCGTACTTGGTCATGAGTTATGAAATTATAATTCTCAAGATTTTCTTGGTCGTAGTATAATTCTCTTATTTCTCGATGGCTCGTAAAATAATATCATTTGAGCTATTGGTTTTCTTCAAAAACTCACGACTTTTGCATACACTTAATTAGTACGTATAACAACAATATGAACTCGGATGCTTAAATTAAAAACTCTTATATGGTGTGGTCGCAAAATTTTTTATTATCCCGCAAGACTACTATTTATGAAGGTCTTTTACAGATGTCAAAAATTCAGGTTTTTACATACTCTGTGTACTCAGGAACTTGTGAAGTGTGTGTATAACTGAATGGGACACATAGCCCGAATGCGGAAAGGGTGATAACCGGGATACGAAGGTGTCGTCCTTCTACTAGTAGAAAAGGTTACAGATTTCCGTATTACGACTGATTATCGTATGCGGTGGCTCCGGTAAATGTCATAAATTCTTCCAATTAGAATTGAGATGCAATACTGTAACCCGAGCCTAGGTGATGGGTTTATTATTAAGGTATTTGCAGGCTAATAAGTCAATAAGAGAATTTTTTTCAAAAGAAGGTGTGTATCACCAAGAAGAACTATTTTAAATAAACATATTTATTGTATATGGAATCAGACATGAACTTCTCATACAGTCTTTTAATACTATACATTATTTATGTTGGGCATTATAGCTCACACTTATTTTATTAAATTGACACAGCACAACAGTAAACCAAGATGCCTTTCATGAAACTCACGGCCAGGAAAGGGTGGGAAATGGCCATCTATTTCATAGGATATTTGGTGCAGTACCCAAGGTAGATCGAATACGCTGGATTGGTTTTCAGTTATTTTTAGTCCGATTATTTACAAGTGTGACTTATGTAAGTTAATAATGAAGAAATATATATTTTTCTGCCGATTTAACCTTAAATAAAGGTTAAACTCATGGTAAGACTTAATCACTTTTGGGACTGTAATAATAATCACCGTGTGGATCGATATACTCTAGTAATGAATGGTTCGTTTCCAAGATAATAACCTGTAAGTGTGTGTATGGATAACTGTGGGGTCATAAAGGTGTTAGTATTTATATATTGTTGTACGAGATAAGTGCTATACAGGATTCAAGATGGCGTGGCCTCCTAGATCCCTGACCCCGGATTTTGGGGCGCCACATGGATCATTAGCATTCAATCTTCCAAGAACACTTTTGTTTCCAAGCTTTCTAGAATGAGAACTTCCACTGTAAATCTTCTTTAATGTTTCAGAAGAATCTTTTCTAGGTTCTATTTTCTTGCTTCCCTATAGTAGCTTCTTCTTTTCTTCAAAAGTAAGTTCTGGCTTATCAGAGACTATGCCTTCAAAATCAGGATTTGATAAATCTGCTTGAATTTGATTTGGGAAATCAACAACGTTAGTAGAATAAGAGGTTTTGATTGGTTGAATAACAACTTCTTCTTTAACTTGATCAATGTCAGAGGTTAATTTTAATTTATCAGCCAAGTCAGCTCCATAAATCTTCCTTCTTTGGTGAGCTTGGTTGATTTCTTCTTCTTTAGTAATTTCATTAGTATCAAAAAATTTAGCAACTGTATAGATTGGATCTATCAGTATTTGTGATTTAGTTGCTTTAGATACCAATTTCTTCTTTACAACAGGTTTGGCTTTAGGCTTTGAAATATTTGACTTCTCTCATATCTTCTCTTTTCCTTTATGCTTCCTGTTAGCAGTTAAAATAGCTTGAGATCTGAAAGATCTTTCACCCTCTACCTGACTTACCTCCTTTATAACTACACCTTTGATTGGTATGTTAGAAGGATCATCTTCAAAAAGTTCTTGAGAGATAATAATAATATCAGTATTTGTTGTCTTCATTGAATTTTTAAAGTCTTCCTCCATTTGCCTTAGTTGTTCTAGATCAACTCTATGATTTTCTCTTACAAAGATTCTTTTACTCACCTCAGAGTCAAATGTTTGAATCTTTGGATCCTTGTAAAATAGAGTTGTCACTCTACCTTTTACTTTAGAGTTTGAAGATATTGACTTGCTTCCGCACCAGCTTCTATCTCCAGAATACCTTGATCTTCATCAGCAGTTGTGACTTGTAAAAATTTATTACATTGTTGTTCTCATAGTTAATTCTCTAACTCTTCTTTCATTTCTCTTAATTTCTCCACCTTGTCTAGATTAAGATCTAGTGATTAATTTTCATAAACCACTAAGTCCAACTAGCTCTTCACCTTTTCTCCTTTCACTATCTTACTGTTCCCCCTTATTACCTCCATCAGGATTTTCATCATCAGTATTTGCCAATGTCAGCTGTCTGCATTTAGATTTAAAAATTTTCTCCCCCTTTTTGGCATCATTACCAATCAGTAGAGAAAAAATCCATTAAATTCTGTTCCTCGGTAAGTTGATCAGACATTTGAACTTGTTTAGCTTCCAATTTAGCTTGATTGGCTTCAATTGCGGTTTGTCTGGAAACTATTGGTGCAATTTGTTTCTGAATTTCCTGATGAGTAGTCAGCTTTGAAGCAATCAATGATTCTTTGATCTGATTGATTTGAGAAGTAGTTACTTCTTGTACTGTATGTAAGGATCTCACAATCAGAGTAAATGCTTTTAGGTGAGTCAGCATAACAGGATTTGGAATTTTCCGTTCAGCTGTTTCCAGATGCTCAACAGCATTTATAACGACTCGTGCATTTTTATTTTATCTGGAAGTGTATAATGGTTTTTGGCAGCAATATTGATTGTACTTAATTAATTATGATTTGTTGATATGTGCAATTGAATTGTGTGATTTATTAGTGAGTTATATGATTTTATTTTGCTTGTAAAAGTGATTTTATTATAATTTTAATTCCATAAATATTTGGGTTGACTTTAAAATTGATTTTCTAATTTTATAATTTCAATAATTATTTTTAGGACTTTGTAAAATTGAGAAATCAATATTTTGTTAATTATTCATTTTTAAATGATTTTCTGAGTGTGTTAAATGCTAAAATCTATATTTAATTATAGGAATCTTTAAAAATTATGAAACTTATATTTTATTAAGTTCGTATTATTTTAAGAATTCTAAAATTAATTTGAGAATTTTTGAGATCTGTTTCACCCGCGCGTTGATTCGTTTATTTGTTAAAAACGGATATAAATTACGTTTCAAAAAAATTGTTTTAAAATTTCGGAAATTATGTATTTATAAACTTTGGGATATTTAAAATATTTTAGGACTAATTTCGTAATTTTCTGAAATCATTTTGAGTGCACCCCGGTCCGTTAATTTCGAATTTCAGGGAAAATCGGGCCCTTAAATCTTCGTATTTATCGCAAATGCAACGTGGTTGTTTCTCAGTACATGTGGTGCCAGGTGTTGTAATTTCAGGAGGGGAGAATAAAAAAAATATAAGCAGAAGGGGGCTTCCTCTTTCTATTTGCTCACCCGACCTGTTTGTCTCTCTCTCGACAGCTCTAGTCTCTCTTCTCTCATCTCTCGTTATCTCTCATCTCTCCACTCTTCCTCCTCCTTTTACTTTTTCGTTCTCCTATTGCTTCTCGGTGCGGTTGCCGTCATCGTTTTCCGGTGGGTTCTTTTTCCGGCCACTCGGTTTTGCTTCTCTGTTCATCTGTATATGCTTGTGTGTGTGTGTTGTGACTGTGTGTGTGTGTTGTGTGTGTTGTGTGTGTCGTGTGTGTGAGTTGTGTGTGTTGTTGGCGGTGTGTGCGCGCGAGCTGCGGCGCGTGTGTGCTGTGGTCGTGTTAGTTTCTGTGCTGTGCTGTTTCCCTATGTTGAATTCTGTTGGGCTCGATTCTGTTGGTTCTGTTGGGCCTATGATTGGGCCTGGCAGTTGGGTTTTGTTGTTGGGCCTTGTTGGGCCGTTTGGGTGTTGTTGGTTTGGATTGTGCAGATTTTTAATTTAATTCCATTTATTGTAGGGAATTATTGATTAATATTCGTGATATTAATTATTCGTGTTGGAATTGGTTTTAAAATAATCGCTATAATTTATTTGGGAACCCGTAATATATCGGGCGCCAATAAATTGTACCGCCGTTGACGATGAACTTCGGTGAGTCAACGGTGGACGGTGATGACGATGTTCTGAGTCCTAAATTCTATAAATAAATAAAATAAAATAATTATGTAAAATATGTTTGGAATTAAATAACTAATTTTGATTGGTGTTGGGTTGTACGGAATAATGTTGTAGATTGTTGAGAATTGTTGACGTCGATTATAATCGACGGGTAGCCTTATAAATAAAGAAGTTGCTGCCAAAATTTTCTAAAAATATATTTGTAATCGTACATAATTATGTATTACGTGTTATCCTATTTATGTTCGAGAGATGTGATTACATGATTATGTGTATAATAATAATACAAGTCGGGTTGTCGGATTTGGGTTATTAGGATTTGAGGATATCAAGCATGTCGGTATAACTAATTAGGGTATTTTGGTAATTGTAGATCCCAGTCGAGTTGTTCCAGGATCAAAGTCAGTGTGAAAGCTACTTAGGGTTTTGCAAAGCGTTGCAAGGCAAGTACCCCTGACCATTCTTTTATGGTTCAGTGCATATGAATAGCTAAATGTTTTATTCTCGTAATGGAACAGAAACATTTTAAGTTACGTATCCCCTGTAGTTATAATTCACTGTTTTTAAATTGTTTTGGGGAAAAGTAACTTCGAGAGGTACCTGTCTCGAATGGAATGATTTGCGAAACGGATTTTATATGTGTGCAGGTTAAATAAATGATTTTGAAAATGAGATAGGTACAAGTATTTTGAAAACTGGATAAAACGGTCAGATATGGGATACATTTGGGCCAGAGTAGGCCTATTGAGGTGGCGTAAGAGGCTAATTCGGTTGCGCGCACTATAAAACCAATTAGTCCAGCAGGTCAGAGACCTAGCTAGTCTCTAAGTTCCGGAACTGGTAAATGGGATGGCAGTTAGAGCCGTCTGGTGTTGATAGCCTGATCAGCTGTCTTCACATATCCGCTATGTATCTGATGGGATTTGTGAATTATATAAGAGCATGATTGATTGATATAGCGGTTTTATAAAATGATTAGCATGCTAAAATTGGACTCTGGTATTACGCAGCACACTACTATGTTATTTTCACAAAGCATGCTAATTAGTGATATCCAGTTGCTTTGATTATCATTATGAAATGTTGATATTATGATTACAGCTCTGTTCCCGTTATTGTTACATTACTGTTTTAATCTGTTATTCATATTTGAACTGATGAACGATTATGCTCACCCTTGCAAACTGTTATGTATATTTCGCAGATGCGTAGAAGATCAGTCAGACCAACCTGTGTTCCCGCCCCTACTGGACCTGGCTCCTCTGAGGTAGTTTGTATCAGACCATGAGGTCTGAGGAGTTGCTGAATAAAGTTAGTGTGTCTTAGATATTGAATAAAGAGTTGTAATAATGAGAACCTGAATTATACTTGAACCTGAATTATACTTGAACCTGGATCGGATCTTGGTTCGGGGTCAAGTTAGTATATTTTAATAATAATTCTGTTGTTTATATTTTTGGTAATTATGTTTAGTGACGTCAACTCCTGACCCCGGGGTTGAGCCCGTCACAGTTGGTATCAGAGCTACAGGTTCAAGTCCCTGATTCAGGTTAGGGATTGTGTCAAGTAGGTGATAACGTGAGACTTTAAGTGTGAGTCAGCCACTTATATAGAGGAGCAAACCTTTAGAGTCAGTCGAGGGTTCTGACGGCGTTACCCTGGCATCTATTAAATGTTTCGATAGAATTTCCTTGACCTGGTTGTGTCTTGCCTGTATATTTATTATGTTGGCAGTGGCCTATTGCGATTTTGAGTTCTCCATCTCGAGAGAATCCTTCTGATTCGGATAGCTCAGATTCTGAGAGACCCCATGATGTTGTTACTGAGGAGACCCCTTTGCCTCCTCCCCCAGTTCCTTCTTTTGTGCCTCGAGACATCCCTGGATCTGGTCCTTGTCCCCGTTGGGTACATAGGTCTGTGTCTGCTGTCAGGGATTTCCCACCCGGTTGCGGTCCCAGTTCTTCCATGATGAGACCTCCGGTACCTCCTGTGGCCCCTAGTGGTACTTCTTCACCGATCCCATATCATGTCCATAGGGCGGTAAATACTTCCTTTATCAGAGATCAGAGTCCAGAGTTTGCTGCCCAGTTGGACCAGGTACCTATTGCACCATTTCATGGTATATCTGCCCCTTCCCCTGAGGTGCGAGCCCGTGTGAGAGCATTGACCCAGATGGCTGTAGAGAGGGATAGATCTGTCGACCGTTTCATTAGTTCAGAGTTCAGAGCTGTGCAGTATCAGGACCTAGTGAACTAGCTAGTGTTTGAGCTAGGTTCCATTGGTGGCAGTGGTAGTGGCTAGACAGAGCTGCAGTAGAGGGATGCAGAGCTCAGAGTTGACCTCCAGGAGTTCTGCAGTTGTTTACCTTGTATATGTACATTATGTTGTGATAGGTTGTAGTAGGCGAGGCTGTTATGACAGCCAATTTTGGTGTGTATTTGAATGGTTCTTTTTAGTTGGATTTTCAGTTGTACTAGTTGGATTCTGTTGGTTACTGTAGTTTAGCTGCTTTATATTATTGTTCAGTTTTTATATATTGTGCGTTGCTATTATTGTTGTTATTATTATTGTTGTTTCTGTTGCTGGCATTTTTAGACTATAATCATTCACTCAGGACGGATCCAATTATAATGGGGGATGAGAATGTTGTCTTAGTGGCAACGCTCTCCTGATGCATAAATATAAACTGCTGGAGCAATCCATTTTCTTATATATGACTATTATGTTTCAGAAGATGCCACCAAAGAGAAATTCTCAGCCCAATAACGGATCTGCTGGGGATCCTTCCATGAGTGACTTGATGAACTTGTTGCATCAGCAGACTGTACAGCTGGCCCAACAGCAACAACAATTCCAGCAGCAGCAGCAACAATTACAACAACAACAACAACAACAACAGCAGCAGCAGCTCATACAGCAACAACAACAGCAAATCCAACAGCAGCAACTACAAATTCAACAGCAGGATGAGATGAGATGGGCAAATCAAGGTGTTAGTTTTAAGTCTTTTCAAGCAGTGAAGCCCCCAGAGTTTAAAGGAGAAATAGATCCTGTCGCTGCCAGGATATGGTTAAAGGAAATGGAAAAGGCGTTTGCGCTCACCAAGGTGAGTGAGGATTTAAAAACTGATTATGCTAGTTATTTTCTGAGGAATGATTCGAATTATTGGTGGGAATCTACACCAGCCTTAGAAGGAGAGGTCCAGTTCCCTAGACCAGATTTACAGAATTGTTTTTGGAAAAATATTTTCCAGCCTGTCTCCAAAGTCAAATGGAGATGGAATTTTTGGAGCTGAAACAAGGAAATAGGAGTGTCACGGAATATGAAGCGAAGTTTACGGAGTTGGTTAGTATAGCACCAGAATATGTGAGTTCAGAAGCCCAACGAGCGAAGCGGTTTCAACAAGGGTTGAAGCCAGAAATAAGGAGTGGAGTTGTAGCCTTACAGCTTAAGACTTATACTTCGGTAGTCCAGGCTGCCTTGGTGATAGAGAGTGATCAGAAGTTAGTTGCAAAGGAGCAGGGTGAGAAGAAGAGGAAATTTGAAAGTGGACCTGCAAAGTCAGAATCAGGAATAGCAAGTCGAAAGTTCCAGCATTGGTTTGGCAAGAATAAGAATAAAAAGTTTAAAGGGCAGAACTTTCCACAAGTTAAGCCCGGTACAACATCAGTTAACTCTGCCCCGACGAGGATGAGTAAGCCAGTGGTTGATTGTAAGACGTGTGGGAAAAAGCACAGTGGACAGTGTCGAGAGAATGTTAATTGTTTTAAATATGGACAAAAAGGTCACTATTCCACGGAGTGTAAGTCTGAGATTCAAGGAGTTATTTATTTTAGTTGCGGCAAAGTGGGACACATAGCTAGGAATTGCAAGTCAGTGACTCAAGGTAATGTTGGAAAGAGTGTGTCCCAAGGACCAGCAACCAGTACTGCGAGAGCTAGGACTTTTAAGATGACCCAGAAGTCTCCAGTTCATGATTCTGATGTGGTGGCAAGTATGCTTACTCTTAATTCCGTACATGTTAATGTTTTGTTTGATTCAGGAGCATCCAAATCTTTTATATCTGTGAATTATGTGAATAAAATGCAATTGATGTTAGAAGACTTAGACGAATCTCTAACTATAGAAGTGGCTAATAAAGATAAAGTACCTGTAAAACAATTTTGTCCTAGTTGTTTCCTAGAGATTTCGGGGTATATGTTCCCTGTTGACTTAATACCCTTTGAGTTGGGAGACTTTGATTTTATTTTAAGTATGGATTGGTTGTCTCGATATAGGGAAAATATTGATTATAAGAAAAAGAGAGTTGTTATGTACACCTCAGATAATAGAAGGATCAGTTGCCAAGGGCAGAGGCAAGATAGGAAGTTTCTCTTAGTGATGCAAGCAAGAAGATTGTTGAGGCAAGGATGTGAAGCGTACTTGGCTCATGTAGTGGATACCAAGAAAGAGACCCCCATTTTGGATGAGATCCCTATAGTAAGAGAATTCCCTGATGTTTTTCCAGAAGAATTACCAGGATTTCCACCTGATCGTGAGATAGAGTTTTCCATTGATTTGATACCTGGAGCTGAACCAGTTTCTAAGGCTCCATACAGAATGGCCCCGATGGAAATGAAAGAATTGGCTAAGCAACTTCAAGAATTATTGGATAAAGGAGTTATTCGACATAGTGTTTCCCCGTGGGGTGCTCCAGTGTTATTTATGAAGAAAAAGGATGGAAGTATGAGATTGTGCATTGATTACAGAGAGCTGAACAAGTTGACGATAAAGAATAAGTATCCTTTGACGCGAATTGATGATTTGTTTGATCAGCTTAAGGGAGCATGTTACTTTTCAAAGATTGACTTAAGATCTGGATATCACCAATTGAAGATAAAGCCAGAGGATATCCCCAAGACTACAATCAGAACAAGGTATGACCATTACGAGTTTCTAGTAATATCGTTTGGATTGACGAATGCGTCAGCGACTTTCATGGATTTGATGAATAGGGTATATAAGGAGTATTTGGATAAATTTGTTATTGTATTTATTGATTATATCCTCATATATTCGAAGAATCCAGAAGATCACGCAGTACTCTGCAGATTGCCCTTCAAAAGTTAAGAGAAAAGCAATTGTATGCTAAGTTTTCTAAGTGTGAGTTTTGGCTGACGGAAGTACAGTTCCTTGGTCATGTAATAAGTAAAGAAGGTATCAAAGTAGACCCGGTAAAGATTGAAGCCATATCAAAATGGGAGCAACCGAAGACACCAACGGAAATAAGAAGTTTTCTTGGATTATCAGGATATTATCGAAGGTTTGTGAAAGATTTCTCGAAGATTGCATCCCCACTAACTAAGTTGACCAGGAAGAATGAGAAGTTTGTTTGGACGGAAAAGTGTGAAGAGAGTTTCCAGGAGTTAAAACGAAGACTAGTGACGGCTCCAATGCTAGCATTGCCAGATGAGACGAGAAACTTTGTAATTTATAGTGATGCTTCTTTGAAAGGATTGGGATGTGTGTTAATGCATCATGACAAAGTGATTGCGTATGCCTCCAGACAGCTAAAGCCTCACGAGCAGAAATATCTGGTTCATGACCTTGAATTGGCGGCTATAGTATTTGCTTTAAAGATATGGCGTCACTACTTGTATGGCGAGAAATGCGATACACGGATCATAAGAGCCTGAAATACATATTCACACAAAAAGATCTGAACATGAGACAGAGAAGGTGGTTGGAGTTGATTAAGGATTATGATTATTTGATTAATTATCACCCGGGTAAAGCCAATTTAGTGGCTGATGCCTTAAGTAGGAAGGAAAGGCTGAATATGGCTAAGATTGCGGAGGAATTGGCACGAGACTTGGAAAGAATGGAAATTGAAGTTCGAGTGTCTAACGAAGGTCAGGAGCAGCTATATGAAATTACTTTCCAGCCGGCATTAATGGAAAAGATTAGAAGATGTCAAGAAGGAGTTAGGGAGCAAGAGTTGGATACTTTGACAGGAGAAGAGTTGTGTACTCAAAAAGATAGTCAAGGTTTATATAGGTTTTCGTCCAGAGTTTGGGTTCCTGATGTAACGGAGTTGAAGAACGAAGTATTGCAGGAAGCACATATCTCTGGGTTTTCTATTCACCCTGGTAGTACCAAGATGTACCAGGATTTGAAGAGAAATTTTTGGTGGCCAGGAATAAAGAAGGAGATTTCCAATTGGGTAAGTAAATGTCACGTGTGTTAGATGGTGAAAGCAGAGCATCAACGACCGAGTGGATTTTTACACCCTTTGGAGATTCCTCAATGGAAATGGGAAGACATTGCTATGGATTTTATAGTGGGATTACCAAAGACGAGAGCGAATCATGATACTATTTGGGTAATCATTGATAGATTGACTAAGTCGGCGCATTTCCTTCCGATTAATGAAAGGTATTCGTTGGAAAGGCTAGTGAAGTTATACTTGGATGAGATAGTTACTAAACATGGAGTTCCTGTTTCTATAGTGTCGGATCGAGACCCGAGATTTAATTCCAGGTTTTCGACTAAATTCCAAGAGTGCCTAGGAATGAAATTGAGAGGATGGCCAAAGTGAGAGGACGATTCAGACCATAGAAGATATGTTGAGAGTCTGTGTTTTAGATTTTAAGGGTAATTGGGATGAGCACCTACCCTTGATTGAGTTCTTGTACAATAACAGCTACCATGCCAGTATAGGGATGCCACCTTATGAAGCTTTGTATGGGCGTAAATGCAGATCACCGTTGTATTGGGATGAGGTAGGAGAAAAGAAAGTGTTAGTTCAGTAGATTAAGGATGCCATAGTGTTGATTCAGAAAAGGTTGGAAGCAGCTCAAGATAGACAAAGAAAATATGCAGATTTACATAGAAAAGACATGGACTTTGAGATAGGAGCTCTAGTGTTACTAAAGGTATCACCGTGGAAAGGGTTAGTACGATTTGGTCAGAAGGGTAAACTTAGCCCTAGATTCATAGGACCCTTTGAGGTTTTGAAGAAAGTGGGAAAGGTCGCTTATGAGATAGCGTTACCACCACAGTGGCAGCACATTCATAATGTGTTCCACGTGTCTATGTTGAAGCCCTATGTTCCTGATTCGAATCAAGTCATAGAATATGAACCGATTGAGCTTCAACCAGATTTGTCCTATGTAGAACAACCGGTTCAAATCCTAGACCGTAAGGAACGAGTCCTTAGGAATATAACGACTCGTGTTTTTTTATTTTATTTGGAAGTGTATAATGGTTTTTGGCGGCAGTATTGATTGTACTTAATTAATTATGATTTGTTGATATGTGGAATTGAATTGTGTGATTTATTAGTGAGTTATATGATTTTATTTTGCTTGTAAACGTGATTTTATTGTAATTTTAATTCCATAAATATTTGGGTTGTCTTTAAAATTGATTTTCTAAGTTTATAATTTCAATAATTATTTTTAGGACTTTATAAAATTGAGAAATCAATATTTTGTTAATTATTCATTTTTAAATGATTTTCTGAGTGTGTTAAATGCTAAAATCCGTATTTAATTATGGGAATCTTTAAAAATTATGAAACTTATATTTTATTAAGTTCGTATTATTCTGAGAATTTTAAAATTAATTTGAGAATTTTTGAGATCTGTTTCACCCGCGCGTTGATTCGTTTATTTGTTAAAAACGAATATAAATTATGTTTCAAAAATATTGTTTTAAAATTTCGGAAATTATGTATTTATAAACTTTGGGATATTTAAAATATTTTAGGACTAATTTCGTAATTTTCTGAAATCATTTTGCGTGCACCCCGGTCCGTTAATTTCGAATTTCAGGGAAAATCGGGCCCTTAAATCTTCGTATTTATCGCAAATGCAATGTGGTTGTTTCTCAGTACATGTGCTGCCAGGTGTTGCAATTTCAGGAGGGGAGAATAAAAAAAATATATATAAGCAGAATGGGGCTTCCCCTTTCTATTTGCTCACCCGACCTGTTTGTCTTTCTCTCGACAGCTCCAGTCTCTCTTCTCTCATCTCTCGTTATCTCTCATCTCTCCACTCGTCCTCCTCCTTTTACTTTTTTGTTCTTCTATTGCTTCTCGGTGCGGTTTCCATCATCGTTTTCCGGTGGGTTCTTTTTCCGGCCACTCGGTTTTGCTTCTCTGTTCATCAGTATATGCTTGTGTGTGTGTGTTGTGATTGTGTGTGTGTGTTGTGTGTGTTGTGTGTGTCGTGTGTGTGAGTTGTGTGTGTTGTTGGTGGTGTGTGCGCGCGAGCCGCGGCGCGTGTGTGCTGTGGTCGTGTTAGTTTCTGTGATGTGCTGTTTCCCTGTGTTGAATTCTGTTGGGCTCGATTCTGTTGGTTCTGTTGGGCGTATTATTGGGCCTGGCAGTTGGGTTTTGTTGTTGGGCCTTGTTGGGCCGTTTGGGTGTTGTTGGTTTGGATTATGCAGATTTTTAATTTAATTCCTTTTATTGCTGGGAATTATTGATTAATATTCGTGATATTAATTATTCGTGTTGGAATTGGTTTTAAAATAATCGGTATAATTTATTTGGGAACCCGTAATATATCGGGCGCCAATAAATTGTGCCGCCGTTGACGATGAACTTCGGTGAGTCAACGGTGGACGGTGATGACGATGTTCTGAGTCCTAAATTCTATAAATAAATAAAATAAAATAATTATGTAAAATATGTTTGGATTTAAATAACTAATTTTGATTGGTGTTGGGTTGTACGGAATAATGTTGTGGATTGTTGAGAATTGTTGACGTCGATTATAATCGACGGGTAGACTTATAAATAAAGAAGTTGCTGCCAAAATTTTCTAAAAATATATTTATAATCGTACATAATTATGTATTACGTGTTACCCCTATTTATGTTCGAGAGATGTGATTACATGATTATGTGTATAATAATAATAATACGAGTCGGGTTGTCGGATTTGGGTTATTAGGATTTGAGGATATCAAGCATGTCGGTATAACTAATTAGGGTATTTTGGTAATTGTAGATCCCAGTCGAGTTGTTCCAGGATCAAAGCCAGTGTGAAAGCTACTTAGGGTTTTGTAAAGCATTGCAAGTCAAGTACCCCTGACCATTCTTTTATGGTTCAGTGCATATGAATAGCTAAATGTTTTATTCTCGTAATGGAACATAAACGTTTTAAGTTACGTATCCCCTGTAGTTATAATTCACTGTTTTTAAATTGTTTTGGGGAAAAGTAACTTCGAGAGGTACCTGTCTCGAATGGAATGACTTGCGAAACGGATTTTATATGTGTGCTGGTTAAATAAATGATTTTGAAAATGAGATAGGTACAAGTGTTTTGAAAACTGGATAAAATGGTCAGATATGGGATACATTTGGGCCAGAGTAGGCCTATTGAGGTGGCGTAAGAGGCTAATTCGGTTGCGCGCACTATAAAACCAATTAGTCTGACAGGTCAGAGACCTAGCTAGTCTCTAAGTTCGGAACAGGTAAATGGGATGGCAGTTAGAGCCGTCTGGTGTTGATAGCCTGATCAGCTGTCTTCACATATCCGCTATGTATCTGATTGGGATTTGTGAATTATATAAGAGCATGATTGATTGATACAGCAGTTTTATAAAATGATTAGCATGCTAAAATTGGACTCTGGTATTACGCAGCACACTACTATGTTGTTTTCACAAAGCATGCTAATTAGTGATATCCAGTTGCTTTGATTATCATTATGAAATGTTGATATTATGATTACAGCTCTGTTCCCGTTATTGTTACATTACTATTTTAATCTGTTATTCATATTTGAACTGATGAGCGATTATTCTCACCCTTACAAACTGTTATATATATTTCGCAGATGCCTAGAAGATTAGTCAGACCGACCCGTGTTCCCGCCCCTACTGGACCTGGCTCCTCTGAGGTAGTTTGTATCAGACCATGAGGTCTGAGGAGTTGCTGAATAAAGTTAGTGTGTCTTAGATATTGAATAAAGAGTTGTAATAATGAGAACCTGAATTATACTTGAACCTGGATCGGATCTTGGTTCGGGGTCAAGTTAGTATATTTTAATAATAATTCTGTTGTTCATATTTTTGGTAATTGTGTTTAGTGACGTCAACTCCTGATCCTGGGGTTGAGGCCGTCACAGCATTTGTTCTGGAAAAAGGATATGTATTATCTTTCCATTGAGCAATCCAGATAGCATCAGAATAATCCTGCATTTTCTTGACATCTAACTCTTTCAGTTTCGTTTGCCTTACATGTGTAGACATATCTTCAGGGAAGAAAGATCATCTTCAGGATCTATAAGAACATTATAAATATTAGCTTTTTCACCATCATTAGATTCTTCAATTGCAACTGGATTTTGCACTATTTGCTGAACTTCATCACCAGCTTCAACATTTAAGATAAAATCAGAAATTGGTGCAGTATGTGATCTAGCAGCTTCAGAAGCTTCTATACCATCGGTACTTAACTCCACATCTTCAAGAATCATAGATAAACGAATTAGAGCTTCTAAATTTACTTCCAGAACCTCAGTTCCTGTAGAGTGCTGTGGTGACCCTAAAATGGATGAAACTTTATAAATGGACTGTTGTGCTACTTTATCTTCAACAACAACATGGATTACTTCAGGTGGTAGAATAGTAGAGTGAATGGACTAATTTTTAGCAAAAACGGGGATTGTTTTATGGGTGGAATATTAGATTGTATGGAGTGCAATAAAGTATCAGTATTTAGACTTGTAGGGAGATTAATAACACTTGGTACATTAGAGTTTTTTCGAAGTTCAACAGACTGTTGTTCAGCATCTGTTTCTTTAGTACTATGTGATAGTACATATAGCTCCTGGAAGGACTAGTCCGGGACCCATAACTTCATGCAACTCCTGGAAGGACTAGTCATAGACTCCTAACTCCATGCAACTCCTGGAAGGACTAGTACTAGACTCCTAACTCTATACAGCTCCTGGAAGGACTAGTTCGGGACTCCTAACTCCACACAGCTCCTCGAAGGACTAGTCCTGAACACTACAAGTCCTGACCGGCGTAGTCCCGCAAGCCCAACCTTGATAAATCCCAGCACGTGAGACACTGGCCCAAGCACATGAGGGGGACATCTGTCACACATCAATCATGGGAAGAGCACATGTCAGAGGATCCTCAGAACATTCCTCAGCCAGTCTCGCACTGACACATGTAAAGCATCCACTCCAGCCAGGTGTCCTCCGCTCCCAGAACCAAGGGCCATGATTTAAAGGTACCAACCCCAAAACCCTATCCTTGGGCTATAAATAGCCCAAGAAGGTAAGGTTTTAGGGTTAATCACTCTCTCACACTCACATACATACACAGCCACCTTCATTCATATATATCTTCATCTTCCCCAAAAGCGAGTTCTTACTCTCATACCGGAGGTGCCGCGGGACCCAAACCCCCCTTCCGGTGTTTTTTTGTAGGAACCCCACCACAGCTACACCTCTACAGCGGCGAAGGATTCAGGCACGGCGTCGAATGAGCAGCCCCACCACCAGGAGTTATCACTATGTACATCTGTAAACATATAACAAGTAAACTTAATCTCTCTATTCTTTTAAAGTAGTCTCACTACTCCTCACACCACACATCTCATGACTTTTAATAGTCAGAGCTTCCTCAAAAGGATTACTAAATCATATCTCTCATCTACCTCTCCTTTTTCCAGGAAGGATCCTGTCTCTCTTTAATTCTAGTTTTCTCTAAATCTTTTCACACAACTCACATGAAAAGCTTAGAAAGATTGTCCTATAGAAATAAGAGGTGACTAAAGAAGGGTTATCTGTGGTCATACAACTAGAGGTGGTCCTTAAATAAGGTCTAGAAATAAGCATCCCAATAGGATTTTTAAAACATTAATAATAAATGCTTAAAATACCATATCTGTATTTAGAATAAATGTTGATAAATTAATACCAGTATTTATACCTTATGAATCTGAAAAACACTATTGGAATTATAGTTAACACTGTGGTTATGACACTTGTTGTTCACCAATTATGGGAACCTCCATTTAAATTGGAGAGGATTTAATCAGGTTACTGTCAAGTACCATTATCTCAAACCTTGTTCTTCTTGCAAAGAACTAACACTTGAATATGTTTATTAAAAGCTTTTACAGGGTCTTCGGTAAAAACTGATGAAACCCCTGCGTCTCTGTTAGTATGATTAAGATCTACCTCAGCATGTAGTCTCTAACCAACTTAACGTTGTTTCTGAGTGGTGAGCATAATTTCAAGAACTATGTCACTTGATTTTTGGCAACATTTGAGAAATAGATTCAAGTGTTTCAGTTGTAGGAAGAAATTTCAGATATAAGATTTATGATATTAAGATTGAGATTGAGTGTAGACAACTTTCTTGGTGAGAAAAATGAAAGTTTCAAAGAATCTTGATAGAACATAACACTCAAAGATTATAATTCTCATGAGATTAGAATTATATCTTTCATAAATTTCTTCTCTGACATCAGTTTCTTCATGTAATTTGCTCAATATGTATTGTAGTGAATATATGAACTCAAACAAAGATTAGTTTCTCACATGCACTACTGAAAAATATATGAAATTAAGCATGCAATACTAATTTGAATGTTAACAGTCATAAGCATTCAAGCACAAACAAGACCGTAAACATTCATTCACTTAAAGAGTCAAGGAAGCCAAAAGATATTTTCTTTAATATTTAAGAAAACGAGTACAAGAGTAATAGAATTTCAAACATATAACCCTAAAACAATCTAACTAGTCAGACTTCTTCTGTCTTTTTACAGCTAGCTCCACTCTCATCGCCCTGCGATGATAAATTCTACTCACTGTCCCTACAAAAGAAATGATATTCTCTTGTAGCTCAAGAGCCTCTTTGGACCGACATTCCTCTTTGATAACGGTTGCCAGTTCAAAGAACTTGAGATCAATTTATTGATCAAAAGACAATTCCTCAAAGATTGACGATGGAATATCATGAGGACTCTAAATTTGATGGTTAATCATGACTTTAAGTCCCCAAGGGTCATAGTAGATACGACCCTCTTCCAAATTGAAAGCGAGATAGTAAACCCCACCCTTAGTGCGAGTGACAAATAGAGGTTGAGCCATATTTTAATGAATGAAATTTGAGTGTATTTGAAGTTATGAATGAAAAAGGCAGTGAGAAGTTTTGGGAGTGGAGGGTATGTTTAAATAGAAGAAGAGATTAAAGACCCTTGATTACGAATGTAATAATTAAACATTGCATGCATACACTATTACGTATATCTAGGCAAACAAAAAGTAATTTCCCTCTTCAGATTTATATTCCCAAAGTAAGCACTCAAGTGTTGATGGATACTTACAGCAAAACTTAACCCAAAGGAATTCAAAGATTTTCCACTGACTCGCTGTTAATTAAAAATACTGAGTAACCATTTATTTCGAATAAATTCAAAATAATCAATGAAATAAAATAGTAAATCAAAGTTTTGACCATTATCAGTATTTAATCACAACTATCAGGATTTATCAGCCAACACTGGTTTGACCAATATCAGAATTTAACAACTACTGTCAGGATCTATTAGTCAAAACAAGTTTAACTAATATCAGAGCATATATGCATAAACAGTAGTTTTAACATGCAGGTATCAGCTAGAATTCACAGAAGTTAATTGCATATTTTCACGGCGTCAGAATTTAGGACAAAAATCAGTATCTAACAAGTACTAACACATAATAAGATACAATGCTTCAATTATTAGCAATTATGTCTTAATTATCAAAGTTTCAGAAATTTCCTGATATCATTCCCAATTCATTCACCAATCTTGTGAAAGTAGCTTCACAGAGAGGCTTGGTGCATAAATCTGCTACTTGTTGATCTGTTGGAACAAAGACCAATTCCATTGTACCTACTTCCACATGTTCCCTTATGAATGGTACCTGATGTTGATGTGTCATTGAATATTGCACTGGATTTCCTGTCATTGTAATAGCACTTTGATTATCAAAATATATAGGAACAGCAGAATAATCTAACCCATAATCCAGTAACTGATTCTTCATCAATAGAATCTGAGCACAATAGCTTCCTGTAGCAATATATTATGCTTCTACAGTTGATGTGGAAATTGACTTTTGTTTCTTGATATACCAAGAAACTAATCTGGAACCAAGAAATTGGAAGCTTCCAGAAGTGCTTTTCCTGTCTATTTCGCATCCTACAAAATTAGAATCTAAATATCCAATTAGCTTAAAATCTGAATCTCTAGGATACCATAATCCCAGATTCATGGTGTCTTTGAGATACTTAAAAATTCTTTTCACAGCTAATAGATGAGTTCTTTTAGATCAGCTTGGAACCTTGCACAGAGACAGGTAGCATACATGATATCAGGTCTACTAGCAGTCAAATATAGGAGTGAGCAAATCATACCTATTACGCCCTCTAAATCAGGGGTTTAGATCTGGGGGTTACTGCCAATAACTAACATAATACAAACCTGTTTAGTAATTATACAAACATATATCCAACCCCTTTATATTCTATCCAGGATCTTTAAGGTTAAAGTGTGAAAACAAGAACAAAACATTATCTTTATTACAAACCCAAATTCAAAATGTCATAAAACTCTCTTTATTACAAACCATCTATCTACACATGGTTTTAAACTAAATTCATTTTACTCAATTACACACTACATCTACCTACACTACACCTGCTCAGGAAGCTCAAAGCTCTTTTCTTTTATCGAGATTAGCACCCTTGGTGCCAGAGGATCCCGCTTCTTGACTCGCTTCTTTACCACATGGGTACGAATGGGTTTCATTCTCTTTCTTAACTGAAAAACAAAGTGAATAGAAAAAAGGGGTGAGCAATAATTGCTCAGCAAGTCCAAAATATATATATATATATATATTAAAGAGATATGTCCTAAGTCCAATCATGTTTGAGGATTTAGGAATAACTTTTATGTAATCTGTTTTAATTTCATTGATATTAATAAAAGGCTTGTTTTGTTTTTATTGCGGGCTCTATCTATTTAAATGTTTAAATAAGATATACCACAGTTTAGAGTAAAGCTTTTATGGATTGTGATGAGATCATAATAATGAGACCTAAAAGATGATAACTCTAAACTTAAATAGTTCCTGGTCGTAGGATTACTAACTGGTAATTAATAATCCGCAAAGATCGGTACATACTATGCTTGCTTTATTATAAAGGATGTCTGTTCTCATAGACATTTGTGTGGTGACACTATAGCTAGTATGTAGGTGCTTATTATAGAATAAGTTCACTGAACATGACTCACACAGCTGAACAACTGATGGAGTTCACTCACGTGTTAGCAGTTGTTCACATAGTGATAGTTGTACAAGTATCCTTAGACTTGAGGTCATCATAGTCATCTTGTGTACACTGGACTACGCTTTGGTTTAGTTCTTAGTCTCAAGGGATAATTATAAGGGCTCTACTGGGTATAGGAATTTGTACACGAAGATAGTGTATGATCAATAAAGGATCTACCCCTTCCAGTGTAGGAAGAGAATGTTCAATGCTGATCCACTTATATTAGTTCAGGAATCTCTCGCCAGAGTGAATGAAATTAGAAAGGAGTTTCAAATTTACATTAAATAGAACTAAGCATAGTGAATGGGAAAGCAAGTGATTAAATAAGATAGGCTTGACACAAGTTCCATGCCTTGTATTTAATCGCGACATTGCAGGGTAGAAGAAATTAATTGTACGGTAACTACTCACTGCATAGGTTCTTGGTATTCTAGGCAGTGAATTCGTATTATCCGGATAGTCGCGATATGCTGAAAAGTATCCCTCACGATATAGAATAAATATGATTAATTAATTAATCATATTTAATGAATTAGAGAATTTATATAAATAATGATAAAATAGTTTTATTATTATTTATTTCTACTACCGGCTTAATATTGAACCTACAGGGTCACACCATAAAAGAGAATGATTTATTGGTGGAGGAATTAATTAATAATGGCTGATAATTATTTATTTATGAAATAATTAATTAATTGGCAAATTTAATAATTGATTAAATAAGATTTAATTGATTATAAATTAATTAAAAAAATGTTCTTAATATTATCAATTAAGAATTTAATTTTTGGAAATTAAATCAAGTGAGAGAATTATTTCTAAAGAGTTTAGAAAAATGATTAATAATTAAAAGGTGTTGTAATTATTAGTGAGAATAATAAAGGGTTAATAATAATAATAATATTTTATGGGAAAATTTTCAGCTGAAAATTTTGCCTATAAATATACTATTATAAACCCTATTTTTGCCTCAACCAAAAAGATTTACAAAACCATAATTCTCTCCATCTCCTCCTCCTTCATTACATCGTTTTCTTGGTGGATACCGGTGGAGTGCTTCACACTTGAGGAGCAGCTGCTAAGGATCTCCGTTCATCGTTCTTGGATCGCTATTAAAGACCTCCATGTTTCCATTAACGTAAAACTTCTTAAGGTAAACATACTGAACTACAAATTAAATATTATTTTTTTCGCATGGATCCTGCGGAGGGTTTCGGTTTTTTTAAGATTAAATTTACGTTTTTGCTGCGTTTATTTGCTAAAAACCCTTCAATGGAATCAGAGCTACTTGTGAAAAGTTTTTAATTCATTTATGTGTTTAACTGTTTTCGATATATGAGCATGTACGTGATTCGCCATGATTTGATGTTGATATAATATGCTTATATAGGTATGGTTTTGAATATATGATATTCATGTGAGTTGTATAATCATAAGATGATTATGTAATCTGTATATATACTGATATATACATGATTTATGTTTGTTCTAATTATGAGAATCATATTAGATACGGATTCTGAATTGGCTGCTGCAGATTTGCTGAAATCTGGGTCTGATGTCCGATTTACGCAAACTAATACCCTATTCCATAGGTAAACGAGCGTTTGAATAAAACTGATAGCAAAATCTATCAACGACTCGTCTGTAAGGCGTTTGACGTTGTTTACTGCCCGTAAACAGTGATTCTTGTTTTTCTGATTTGATTCTGATTTTTTTGATTTGTGTCGTATTTTCTTTTTATTATTAGATCATGGATAATATGATAAGTTAAGATCAGATTATGTGTTTTAACATGCTTTTATGTGTTGTATGAGCATGGTGGATGGTTATGGCCTTTCGACCTTAGTGTAATGGTTTTGGTTTTGGTTTTAAATACGACTTGCATGTCGTCAATCTTTGTAATTATAAATCTCGAATGTAACTCGAGTTATTCTTGTAAGTTCATTAGATTAGTTTTACTTTCAATCATGTAATGTAATTGAAGACTCAAGAAGGCTATCCAATGGAGGTGATACAAAGAAGAAGACGAGGCATACAAGAAGTCTAAACAAAGAAGAAGACTTATGTAATAAGTAGTTGTATTTATTTCCATCACCATATTAGATTGACCTTGATCTTTATCATGAGCTTGATAAAGATCACATAGGATGGGGCCATAACCAAACACATTTACTTTATTGCACTTTACATTTACTTGTTTATTTAATTTTATATATGAGATATATGCCTATGTTTACCATGCGATGATAGATTTAGGTGAACTTAAATCAATATAAGGCGTGATCTAGAAAATCTAGAATATGAATCGTTTCTTGCCTTAACAATAAATATTATGAATACGATCATGAGATTCTTGTGTTTATGAAACACGTAATTGAATATGAATTTTTAATATTGAGAGAAAGGATGATTCTGTCAACAACAGATTTCTATCTGTAAGAAAGGGTTATTAAGTGACGCCTCTTGACAATGCTCCACCCGATCTGGGAATCATCTGATTATCGATTATTGATTTGAAATATTTAATTTAAAAGGAAGAATCTCTTTATAATATGATTATGATTGTAACATAATATAATCCCTCTAAAATTAAATAATATCAAGTAGTAATTGGCCAATGACACAACGGGCTTGTGTCGGTCATAGCCTTCCAACATGGTAGAAAGTGGTTCTTATTTTTAAATCATTGTCGTTTCGTGCTACAGCCGAGGGCTTTGATTTCGAAATAAGAAATACTTGTCTATTACATAGAGATGTGTACATTGAATTAGAATCTAAAGGTCGGTACGTGCTATAGCCGTGGGCCGTTGGAGACTGATTCAATTGTACGAAATGTTTGGTTAGACTTAACTTAGAATATTGAGTTTGTCGTGCCAAAGCCGTGACTCAATTATTCAAGAGGCTAAACTTATATTAGGGAATAACATAAGATGTAATTGACAAGAGTTGTCTGCCTATTGAACATCACATGATGTTTCGTGCCACAGCCGAGGTTGTGTGATGTAATGTAGGATCCCTATTCCCACTGGCATTATGAATGCTTAATTTTCACTTAGGGGGTTGAAAAAATTAGATAAACTAGTGGGAGACACTTATGAATAAAGACCCGATTCATATAGTGTTTTGAAATGAAATTGAATATTTTCTAAGTGTTGTTATGTGTTTATCATTTACAGATTTACTATATTCGTCATGTCTTCTGCACTATCACTCCGGAGCATACTAGATCACAATTTGACTGGTCCTAATTTAGCTATTTGTTTTCACTGTAACAATTGGGGCACTGGAAGAGGAACTACAAGGTTTACCTTGCAGAATTGAAGAAGAAGAAGGGTATTAAGACTATCGCTTCTGATTCAGGCATGTTCATGATCGAAGTTAATATGTCACTAGGTCAAATTTCTACTTGGGTATTAGATACCACCTGTGGTTCTTATATTTGCAATTTGTTGCAAGGACTAAAGGGAAGTAGGACTCTTGAAAAAGATGAGGTGATTCTACGTATGGGCAATGGAGCAAGGGTTGCGGCCATATCTGTAGGATCATCTAGTTTACATATGCCTACGGGCAAGACTATTATTTTGAATAATTGTTATTACGTTCCCTCTATTGTGAGGAATATTATTTCTATTCCTATGTTGGATGTGGATAGTTTTTCATTTATTATTAAGAATAATGAATGTTCTATCCTTAGAGATAATGTTTTTTTTGACGTGACATTTTAAATAATGGTCTGTATGTATTTGATGTAGAGCATGATTTACTTCAGATTGAACAAACTAATAAAAGAAAACGAGATTATGAAAATCTGACCTATTTATGGCACTGTAGGCTAGGTCATATTAGTGAAAATAGACTGTGGACATTGCATATGTTACGACCGGCATTTTATGTAATATTATTTGTGAATTTGGTATAATATTAAGTCAAATGAAAATATATTCACTGATTGTACGTTTGTGTGAGTGAAAATTTCTGCATTATAAATTTGCTTTGGGTAGTATATGATTTTTCAAAGCAAGAGTTTATTTAATTTCTTTATTTTTGATTTATAAGGAATATTCTAAGCTTTGGAAAAATCTTCTTTTAAAAGGCATTTTGATCACAAATTTTGAAAATGATTTTATAAAGTCTCTAAAAATACAAGTTATTTTATGGTATAAATTTTATAATTTTTGAACTTGTATTTTATTTTATAAAAATAAATCTTTACAAATTTTATTTGTTATAATTATCAAATTACATGAATAACCTTGCATGCAAACTCTCTTTCTATTCTCTCAAAGGGCAAATAAGACTTTTCCAACCCCACTAACTCATTTGATTATTACCAAATTACTACCTTAGCCTTGCATGCAAAATGGCCTAACTTTAGCCAAGGGACATTTTTGTAAGTTCTCACTTCCACTCATTACTTGTCAACCAAATAGCATAAAACAAACAAATCAAAGTGGAGAGAAGTCATTCATCATTTCACACTCCAACACACCACAAAAATTTCTCTCTTCCCCTCCCTCCCTTTTGCTCTCGGCCGAACCCCATTTCCCCCACTCCCTTCCATTTTTCATTCCATTTCTCATCTTCCCTAGTGTAATTCTTTCACCTACATTTATTTTATATACTTCCCAAGAGTTTTGTGATTTGGAAGATGAAGTTTCATGGTTGCATGTGTAGTTTTGTGTGATCTCCAAAGAGAAACTCTTGATTCTTGTGAATTCAAGAGCTCTCTATGAGATATATAGAAGCATCCTACATTCTCGGTATGAAGATCTATAGAGATAGATCTAGAAGAATGATAGGTCTTACCCGGGGTACATACATCCAGAAAGTCCTTAAAAGGTTTAGCATGGAAAACTCCAAAAGAGGTCTCATACCGATGAGCCATAGAGTGTCCCTTTTCAAAAAAATGTCTCCTAAGACACCTGAGGAAAGAGAGCGTATGAGTAAGATTCCTTGTGCTTCAGCAATAGGATCTATCATGTACGCGATGTTGTGTACAAGGCCTGATGTTGCTTATTCAATTAGTGTGACGAGCAGATATCAGTCCAATCCAGGTGAAGACCACTGGAAAGCAGTGAAAAACATCCTTAAGTACTTGCGAAGGACTTAGGACATTTTTCTTATTTTTGGTGGTGAATGTGAGTTGAAAATAGAGGGTTATACTAACTCTAGTTTTCAATCAGAAAGTGATAGCAAATCCATCTCAGGGTACGTGTTTACTCTGAATGGTGGTGTAATTCAGATTGTTGAAAGAGGAGATGTCAATGTTGAGAGAGTTGACACACATAACAACGTAGCAGACCCACTCACAAAGCCACTTTCTCAGAGTCACTTTGATCGTCATAAAGACAAGATAGGTATTAGATACTAGATGATTGGCTTTAGTACAAGTGGGAGATTGAAAGAGATATGTCCTAAGTCCAATCATGTATGAGGATTTAGGAATAACTTTTATGTAATCTGTTTTGATTTCATTGATATTAATAAAAGGTTTGTTTTGTTTTTATTGCGGGCTCTATCTATTTAAATGTTTAAATAAGATATACCACAGTTTAGAGTAAATCTTTTATGGATTGTGATGAGATCATAATAATGAGACCTAAAAGATGATAACTCTAAACTTAAATAGTTCCTGGTCGTAGGATTACTAACTGGTAATTAATAATCCGCAAAGATCGGTACATACTATGCTTGCTTCATTATGAAGGATGTCTGTTCTCATAGACATTTGTGTGGTGACACTATAGCTAGTATGTAGGTGCTTATTATAGAATAAGTTCACTGAACATGACTCACACAGCTGAACAACTGATGGAGTTCACTCACGTGTCAGCAGTTGTTCACATAGTGATAGTTGTAAAAGTATCCTTAGACTTGAGGTCATCATAGTCATCTTGTGTACACTGAACTATGCTTTGGTTTAGTTTTTAGTCTCAAGGGACAATTATAAGGGCTCTACCGGGTATAGGAATTTGTACACAAAGATAGTGTATGATTAATAAAGGATCTACCCCTTCCAGTGTAGAAAGAGAATGTTCAATGCTAATCCACTTATGTTAGTTCAGGAATCTCTGGCCAGAGTGAATGAAATTAGAAAGGAGATTCTAATTTACATTAAATAGAACTAAGCATAGTGAATGGGAAAGCAAGTGATTAAATAAGATAGGCTTGACACAAGTTCCATGCCTTGTATTTAATCGCGACATTGCAGGGTAGAAGAAATTAATTGTACGGTAACTACTCACTGAATAGGTTGTTGGTATTCTAGGCAGTGAATTCGTATTATCCAGATAGTCGCGATATACTGAGAAGTATCCCTCACGATGTAGAATAAATATGATTAATTAATTAATAAATTAGAGAATTTATATAAATAATGATAAAATAGTTTTATTATTATTTATTTCTACTACCGGCTTAATATTGAACCTACAAGGTCACACCATAAAAGAGAATGATTTAATGGTGGAGGAATTAATTAATAATGGCTGATAATTATTTATTTATGAAATAGATAATTAATTGGAAAATTTAATAATTGATTAAATGAGATTTAATTGATTATAAATTAATTAAGAAAAGGTTCTTAATATTATTAATTAAGAATTTAATTTTTGGAAATTAAATCAAGTGAGAGAATTATTTCTAAAGAGTTTAGAAAAAGGATTAATATTTAAAAGGTGTTTTAATTATTAGTGAGAATAATAAATTGTTAATAATAATAATATTTTATAGGAAAATTTTCAGCTGAAAATTTTGCCTATAAATATACTATTATAAACCCTATTTTTTCCTCAACCAAAAAGATTTACAAAACCATAATTCTCTCCATCTCCTCCTCCTTCATTACATCATTTTCTTGGTGGATACCGGTGGAGTGCTTCACACTTGAGGAGCAGCTGCTAAGGATCTCCGTTCATCGTTCTTGGATCGCTATTAAAAACCTCCATTTTTCCATTAGCGTAAAGCTTCTTAAGGTAAACATACTGAACTACGAATTTAATATTATTTTTTTCGGATGGATCCTGCAGAGGGTTTCGGTTTTTTTTTAAGATTAAATTTACGTTTTCGCTGCATTTATGTGCTAAAAACCCTTCAATATACTGTATTATAAGAAAGTTAAATGAACCGGTAATCTAATTTCATGTGTAATTATATATCTCTGTAAAGGGTAACGAAGGCCGCTATCGGCGATTAACAATAAATTAGACTGAACACAAGATCAACATTTGCACCTATATCCTGCTTATTAGTCTGGATACAGGGCAGATTTCTACCTACCTGTGTAGATTCGTTCGATTTCCCAGGCTTTATAGCCTAAAACAGGGATCCGGTCAATTCTGGCCCATAGGATCCAGTTTATACCTGGTCCTTATCATCACCATCCAGTCCGCAGATGAGCATCCGGGACAATCGGTATGCTTTGATGTATCCCAACATCAAATTTATCAGGATATATATATATAATGTGTAATCTATTAAAATATGAATAGAGTATTCAATGTATCAAGAGAAATCGGAAATCAAATTTAAAAATATAATCAGTGGAATAGTAATTGTGTATCATTGTTTGTGAACAAGAATTATCAATGTTTATCGAGTTGAGATTTTGAGTAAAGTAAAGCGATTCACTATTCTTGATTTAGAATAGGGGGAAAATGTAATACCTCCAGATCCGGGGTCGGGGATCCGGGTCGTCATGGTCTTTCTTTTCGCAATATCACTTAACTGAATTAATAATAAATAACCTCATGCTGTGACCCCACACTAACACACACCACAACCCATCATAGTCTCAGAGATGAAATTGAAATAAGTACAAGTCCTTGAATCCACAATTTAAAAGTTATTACAATCCAAAATGATTACTTGATAAGTTTACAATTAATTGCCATTATCTGACACAAGTTATAATTATACATAATTGATTCCCAAAAGTAGAAGGTCTGATCTACAGATAGATCTACCTCTGCAGCTATAGCAGCTATGATCTCAACGGGAAGGCGCGGGGCGCTTCCCACGCTCTTGCGCTGGGTCTGCTTGAGTCTGGCCATCTTTCCTAACTGTTGTTGTGTGATGAAGAAATAAAGCAAGAGTGAGCATTACAGCTCGCAAGATAATATATAGTGTAAACGATAATGCAAGTATCTAAATGGATAACTTACTAAAATCCTTTATCAAGTGTAAGATAATTACTTACTGGATATAAGCAAAAACAAGGGATGAAGTTACCAAATACTTCACTATACTTATATCATTTATAAAGCTACTTGAACTACCACTGTTCAAAGTATAATGAGCTTTCAACAGTTCATCACATAGATGAGACTACCATACAAGATTTGAATAGATTAAATCATTGAAATATTATTGAATGAAATGAAGTTATGAGATACTTCATTAAGTCCCGATATATATATATCCATATATATATCTCTTTATACATTTCCTGATCAGGCAAAGTATGTAAAGTATGAATAGAATTCGTAACATCCAATGAATTTTTGGAAAGGAAAAGAATTGTGGCATAAACCCGATATCTTGCTGATCAGGCAAAGATACCAATAAGTAACCTTTTCTACTAGTAGATGGACGAATTCCCCACTGATCATCACCCTGGTCGCAATAGGACCTTATGCTAGACTGCCACTCAGCCACTTACGCATTTGATGGACTCCCACTGAGCCACTTACACTTTCATGGACGTCCACTGAGCCCATGTTGCTTATGCCGACTCGATAGATGGACTTACTTCCCGAACGTTGGCTAAGTAATCAATTCATTTACCAAAACAGCAACCTTGTTGCTAATATAAAATACACCACAGAGCCGGATCCCTCCGGTTTTGAGCGAGTATTTAAATCCCCTTTAAAAGGAAGATCTTAAATATAAAAATGAGTTTTGGGATCCGATCTAACTTTTAAAAATCATTTTGAAGTCTCGAAAACACTTTAAAGAGTGTTTGGAGTAATGCTGATTTAATAAAGTAAATCAGTCCCAATATATTAGAAAATATCTTAATATTATCATTTAAGTAATATTCCCATAAGGATAATTCTTATAAAAATAATTGAAGTAAAAGTTTTAAAACTCATACTTGAAATGAATAATAAATAACCAATGATATACTTATGCGAAAGTACGATCTTTATTTGAATAATCGAAAATATGTTTGATTATCGAAACATTATTCTTTAATAAAATAAAGAATATTAATTAGTAAATAAACGGAGTCATAAGTCCTCGAATGAATATTCAACTAATATTCATTAATTAAAATAACGGAGTCATAAGTTCTCGAATGAATATTCAAGTAATATTCATTAAATAATATAAACTGAGTCATAAGTCCTCGAATGAATATTCAAGTAATATTCATTAAATAAAATAAAGTTATCGAATAAACCTTATTCGATTAATAGTTTTGAAAACTATATCAATATATATATATATAAATATATAAATATATATATATAATATACTCGGGAACATCGACTCCCGGTTTTAGAAAATGTTCGCCTTTGGGTCCCCTAAACTAAGGGTATACGCAACTACTGCTTATCTCTAGCATAGGTATTATTCAACTAATAAGCATTTGAATCAACAGATATATATCAAGATTACGAAATAGACATGCATATAAACCATATCACATGCTCCAATATATCGCAAGAATTTGCTAATTAACCACCATGCATCTATCACAAGATAATGCATATACATATGTACATCACAACAACAGTATAACGGGTAGAAAACTTTCCTGAGCAACTGGGGGTGAAAAATGGCTTGGGACGAGTCCGGTAACCTATAAACAACCTATAAGTTGGAATTAAACCAAAGTCGCTTATGAATCTATACTTTAACCAATTAGACTCTAACACTCGCTTTGCGCTCAACGATTCCCTTAAGTTGCTCGAGTACCCTCGGCTCCACCATTTTTAATAAATTAACCATTAAGGGTTTTAAGGCAATTCTTTCGCGAGTGCCTTACCAACTGCCTAATAAACTTTACATAAATGATTCATACTCCAATTAGTCCTTTAAGGTCTTTAACCTATGTTTCAAAGTAAGGCGAGGGGTAATGTTTCGTTCGTGAAACGCCGTTACTTAAAACGACCGTTTTTCCTAAACCGTACATCGAATTCAAACGAACCACATATCAAAACGAAGCTCGTAACATGAACTATCTAATCATGGCAATGGTAAAAATATAACAGGGAGTTCTCGGGTACTAATGTTAAGAGCAAAAACAGTCTAAAGTAAATCGGACATTACGACGGCTATGTTTACGCGATTACCAATTTTATTCTACTCCAAACCAACCCACAATCAACTCACAATCAACATCCCAACCAAACTCCATCCATACTTCACCATAACAGCCCCAACAACTCAAAATTATCAATTTATACTATTCTCAAACATGAATTTAAACTATACTTAAGTTCATTAATCAATACTCCAAGAATTACAACTCCAAAACATCACAAAGCCAACTAACCTCTACATACACGACACTCAAGCCTCTCATGAACTATAACAACAAAACTAAACCTAATACTCAAGTAAAGTTAGGGTTTGGAGGGGTTATACCTTCCTTGGAGAGTGGAGAATCAAGTAATTAGCTTGGAATCACCCTTAAAAGTCCTTATCCAAGCTTAATCTAAACAAAAACTCAAGAACAAAAATTTCAGTTCTTGAAAAACACTATTCACCATCTTCTTCCATGATTTTTAGGAAGAGATTATGAATGAATTAGAAGCTCAAACTTATAGGATAGCTATATCTATGCATAAGGAGTCTTAGATAATTACCTTGCTAATTAACAAAGCTTGGAACTAGGATTTTGAATTTTCTTTCTTTGAAAAAGAAAAGAAGCCGAGAGCTTTTGATGAAGAAGGTGAAATAGCTTTGTGTTTTTGGTGAAAATGAATTGTTGGTTGACTTGGTGGATTTGTTTTATTTTGATTAATTACCTTTTTAACCATGAAAAATTGTGTGGTTATTAATCAACCACACCTCCTTCCCTTATGTCATGCTTAGGGCATCATGTAATGTCACTCTCCCACACTTGTCCTCTTCTTTTTGGTTTGATGACATCATCATCCCTAACCTCCTTGATTAACTCTTAATTGCTTGCCTAATGACCGCTGATCTGTTATACGGTTCGCTTAACTTTCGTTCTCGTTTATCGTTTGAGGGATTATACCCGGGATCTTATTACTTGGGTTCCCTTAACCTTTCTCAATACATTATATTCCTTTTATGATCCTCTCTTAAAATCCTTGAATTTAAATCCTTTTTATCCTGTTACCTTATACTCAATTCTTTCGGTATCTGGTGGATTTTCGGGAAAAATCAAAGTGTTCGGATTTGGATTCTGACGATCTTTACATACACTTATTTAACATATAGAGTACTAATATGATCTCAGAATAACAATAAAAGAACCCCTACATAGTGTGGCATGAAAAGTATTCTTATTCAGCAATATCAGCAAAAATTCATAAGGGTTACAAAAAAAGTTCAAAATTTTGGGGTTATTACAGTCTCCCCTCCTTAAAAGGATTCCGTCCCGGAATCAAATAGAAAACAAATGGGGGTACTTTTCTAGCATTGCGCTCTCTAGCTCCCAAGTTGATTCTTTCACATTATGATTCTGCCATAGCACTCTGACTAGCTTGATCACTTTGTTCCGAAGCACCTGCTCCTTTTTATCCATAATCTTTACTGGTTTTTTCACGTAAGTCAGATCTGGTTGCATATCCATATGCTCGTATTCCACTATGTGTCTGGCATCCCAATGATACTTCCTTAGTATTGACACATGGAACACATTGTGAACTTGTTGTAGGTTCGGGGGTAAGGCTAGCTCGTAAGCTAACTTCCCAATCCGTCTTAGTATCTCAAAAGGTCCAATGTATCTTGGGCTTAGTTTTCCTTTCTTTCCGAACCTCATTAACCCTTTCCAAGGGGATACTTTTAGTAGTACTAAGTCCCCTACTCCATACTCCTTGTCCTTTCGGGCTAGGTCTGCATATTTCTTCTGTCTGTCTTGGGCTGCTACCAGCCGTCCTCTGATGAGATCCATTATGTCTTTGGTCCTTTGGACCACTTTGGGTCCGAGCATCTTCCGCACTCCTACTTCATCCCAGTATAAGGGAGATCGACACCTTCTTCCGTACAGGGCCTCATAAGGCGGCATTCCGATGCTAGTATGAAAGCTATTGTTATAAGAAAACTCGATCAATGGCAAGTGATCATCCCAACTTCCTTTAAAGTCTATTGCACAGACTCTCAACATATCCTCTAGTGTCTGGATGGTCCTTTCACTCTGCCCATCCGTCTGGGGATGGTAAGCGGTACTCATATTTAACTTGGTCCCCGCACATTCTTGAAAGCTCCTCCAAAATCGGGAGTTGAACCTGGGGTCTCGGTCTGAGACAATGGACGCTGGGACTCCATGTCGCGTCACTATTTCCTTAAGGTAAATGTCCACCAGTCTATCGACTGTGTATCTCTCATTGATAGGAATCAAATGAGCTGACTTTGTCAATCGGTCTATAATCACCCATATGGCATCATGGTTGGCTTTCGTCCTTGGTAAACCGACAATAAAATCCATGGCTATCTATTCCCATTTCCATTCGGGGTATCTCCAGGGGTCTTAAAAGTCCACTGGGTCTCTGGTGCTCTGCCTTTACTCTTTGGCAAGTCAAACATTTGCTTACCCATTCTGCTACGTCCCTCTTTATGTTGGGCCACCAGTAATACTCCTTCAAATCCCTATACATCTTGGTGCTTCCCGGGTGAATGGAATATCTTGAACTATGGCTTTCATCCAAAATCTTGTCTTTAAGCTCTTGAACGTTCGGAACCCAAATCCGGTAGGAGTACCTCATTATCCCTTTATTATCTCTCTCAGTATGGATCTCTTCTCCAGTCATTGATTTTCTGCCTTCATTCATTACTTTCTCTTGGCACAATCTAATCTTTTCCAATAACTCTGGCTGCATCGAGATCTCAAACAGCTTTTCAGTTCCGGTTCCGGTTACCTTTACTTCTATTTCCATTTTCTCGAAATCCTTTATCAATTCTTCCGAAGTCGTTATCATTCTGAGTCTTTCCTTTCTACTAAGGGCATCAGCCACCACATTGGCTTTCCCCGGATGATAGAGAATCTCACAATCATAGTCCTTGATTAGCTCTAACCATCTCCTCTGGCGCATGTTGAGCTCTTTCTGCGTAAATATGTACTTGAGGCTCTTATGGTCTGTGAAAATCTCGCACTTCTCTCATTTACAGGAATTTACAAAAAATTCCCTTAATTTCAGGGATTTTTCCCTAATTTACAGGAATTTTCCCTTAATTTCTGGGATTTTTTCCTTAATTTACAGGAATTTTCCCTTAATTTCGGAGATTTTTCCTTAATCTACAAGAATTTTCCCTTAATTTCTGGGATTTTTTCCTTAATTTATAGGAATTTTCCCTTAATTTCTGGGATTTTTTCCTTAATTTACAGGAATTTTCCCTTAATTTCTGGGATTTTTTCCTTAATTTACAGGAATTTTCCATCAATTTCGGGGATTTTTCCCTAATTTACAGGAATTTTCCCTTAGTTTTTGGGATTTTTTCCTTAATTTACAGGAATTTTCCCTTCATTTCTGGGATTTTTTCCTTAATTTACTGGTACTCACAGGTATTTTTCCCTAATTTTTCAAGAATATTAAAAATAATTATTGAAAATTATTTTTTAATTTTCCTGATTTTCTGGGAATTTTTGCTTTATTTTTCCCTATTTTTTGGAATATTTCAGCAAATTTTTTTAATTTTAGCCCATTTTCTGATTAATTAAATAATCAGAAAATTGGTTTTTATTGCATAATGCATCCTAGGCGTTGTTGATCCCCGCCTAGGAGACGTCCTTCCAACAGCACCTAGGAATATTGTCTCCTGGGCGTTGTTGGAGGATCCATACTTCCTAGGCGTTGTTGACCCCCGCCTAGGAGACGTCCTTCCAATAGCGCCTAGGAATATTGTCTCCTGGGCGTTGTTGGAGGTTTCATACTTCCTAGGCGTTGTTGACCCCCGCCTAGGAGACGTCCTTCCAACAGCACCTAGGAATATTGTCTCCTGGGCGTTGTTGGGGGTTCCATACTTCCTAGGCGTTGTTGACCCCCGCCTAGGAGACGTCCTTCCAACAGTGCCTAGGAATATTGTCTCCTGGGCGTTGTTGGAGGTTTCATACTTCCTAGGCGTTGTTGACCCCCGCCTAGGAGACGTATTTTGAACAACGCCTAGGAACTATGCTTCCTAGGCGTGGTTTTAGCCTCCTTAATCTTCACTAGTCTTTTTCTCCGTAAGACGATTCCCGGCCTTTTCCACCAGCGTTTTTTTTTTTGATTTATTTATTTTTTTTTGTTTTCTCTCTTTTTTTTTATCACCTCCTTTTTTTCTAAAATTATGAACTCTTGTCATAATTTATTGTGTCAACGGACATACTTAATTTTTGTGCAATCGTGCATAATATAACTAATTGGATAGAAAATAATATTAAAAATTATTTTCTATTATTTCCAATTAATTCTATTTTTTAAATTCCTTAATTTTTAAGGAATTTATATATCAAATTACGAATTTACTCGTAATTTTTGTTGTCATCAGACATTAATTTATGCATTCGTGCATTAAATAATATTCTCTATTTTGAGAATTTTGTCTTCCTTTTTCTAATAATCTAATAATTATTTCCTCCCTTTTTTCTTTTAATAAGAAAAGGGTACCTTCATTCGACCATAAATTCTAGGCGTGGGTTACCCCGCCTAGGAGACGGTATTGTAACGTCGGTTAGGAATGGTGCTTCCTGGACGTTGTTGGGGTTCAAGCCTAACAATCCTCGTATTTTACCCATATCCATGTTATCAACTCATAATCTGAGTTTGTACATATCGAGGCTTTAAGGTCTTCTGATGAGTGACCTCGCGGCCTTGCATGGCTTTATATGCCTGCTATGGCTCTTTATTTTACTTTTATCTTTTTCGGTCCTTTATGGACTTTGAACATTTTCAGTGTGCCTCCTAATTGTCCTTCGGGACTCTTTTTGTGATCTTTCGGGATCTTCTATCTTTATGCAATTATCTTTTATTTTCGGCGATTTGTCTTTATTGAATAGAAATTTGTTTCATCGACCTTATTTCTACCTGTTAGATGCATTCACGCTATGGGGCTTTGTATATTGCAAGCCCAAAAAGGTCGAGGCATCTTTGGGGCTAAAAGCCTTCTTTTTGCACGTATCAAACTTTTACTTATGTCACTTGAACTCTTCAGGTACAAGATATTCTGGTATATAATCGTTACCCGAGTTTAATTTAACTTCAATTGAATGATTGCAACACCAACGAGCCTCTAATCGGACAAAACTTGGGCTCTTCAGGCCTTTAGCAACTTTTATTTTCATTTCTTTGCGTACTATTTTAGTACTCGGCACATATTCTGTGCTTGCCACATATTTACTTTTTTATCATACACAATAATCCTTCAAGTTTATGACATAGCAAGGCTTTGGCATTTTCTCACCATTCATGGTTTTCGACTTGTTGGATTTTTGTCCTAGAACGCACTTGAATCAAAATGGCCCTTCATGATTAGGGGCTAGCTTTCCTTTTCTTTAACTCTGGATGCCCCAACCTTTCCCTAAGACTAAGTCTCCTTCTTGAAAGCAATTTTCTTTAACCGTTCTACTGTAGTAAATGGAGGCTCTTCACTGAGGGGCTTTAGCTTCATCCATGACCTCATAAATTAGGTCGAGGGCTAGCCTCATGCCTTCTTTGTTAGTCTCTGGCTTGCAAGCTTCAACTTTTGGTTATACATATGTAATTTCCAGCAGCACCACTACCTTAGCTCCATAAGCCAGCATGACTGAGGTTGTTTCGGTTGTGAACTTGAAGGTAGTTTGGTAAGCCCATAAAATAGGCAACAATTCATCCACCAACGTGTTCCTCGAGGGTTCGACCCTTAATAAGTTCGACCTATATGTAGTAAATCTTCAGATTTTGAGCATGCCAAGCCCGAGGTACTTCTTCTCCATCCATGGTTTCCAGCTTGTAATATCCTCTTCCTTGAATACTCTTAATCTTGTATGGTCCTTCCCAATCCTGGGCGAGCTTTCCTTTCTTCCCTATACCAGGAAACCTTCCTTAGGACCAAATCTCCTTGCTTGAAGAATCTCTCTTTTACCCTTAGGTTGTAGTAGAACGAAGCCTTTTTCTGATATTCTACTATCTTTGCATGTGCTTTATCTCGCACTTCATCAATTAGATCCAGGGCTAACCTCTGCCCTTCCTCATTTTCTTTTTCATCAAAAGCCTGAATCCTTGGAGAGGAATGTGATATCTCCACGGGAACTACTGCTTCTGCCCCATATGCCAACATGAAAGGAGTTGCATCTGTCGTGACTCTACAGGTAGTCCTATAGGCCCATAATATGGGAAGTATCTCATCCACCCAATTATTTCTTGACTTTTCGATCCTCTTCTTTAGTCCATCCAGGATTATCCGATTTGCTACCTCCGCTTGCCCATTGGCTTGCGGGTGAGCCACAGAGGTGAACCGTAACTCAATTTCATTTTCTTCGCAATACTTCTTGAATTCCTCATTGTTGAATTGTGTTCCATTGTCAGTGACGAGGATACGGGGAATTCCATATCGGCACATAATGTTTTCCCACAGGAATTGTGCAACCTGCTTAGTTGTGATTTTGGCCAAGGGTTTGGCTTCGATCCACTTGGTGAAATAATCAATGGCTACAATCAGAAATTTCCTTTGTGCCGTGGCCATAGGAAAAGGCCCTAGAATATCCATCCCCCACATGGCAAAGGGAATAGGCGAGTTGATAGAGGTCAGCATCTCGGGGGGTTGTCTAACAACTGGTGCATGCTTCTGACAGCGATCACACTTCTTCACATATTCTTTGGCATCAGCCATCATTTCTGGCCAATAGAAGCCTAAACGAGTTATCTTATGAGCCAAGGCCCTGCCCCCCAAGTGTTGTCCACAAATACCTTCATGCACTTCTTCAAGAGCCAAGCGTGCCTCATCGGGCCTGAGACACCTCAAGTAGGGAACCACGAAAGATCTTTTGTAAAGAATCCCATCTATCAAAGAGTACCTTAGTGCCCGAACAGTTAACTTCCGTGCTTCAGTTGCATCACTTGGCAACCAACCGGTCTGAATGTGAGCCTTGATGGGATCAATCCATGACGTCCCCAAGCCTATGGGAGCCACCAGCTTAACATCTATGCTTCGTGTCTTCAAAACACGGAAGTACACACTTCCTGAACTTTCTTCAATCTCAGACGAAGCGAACTTTGATAGCGCATCTGCCTTAACATTTTCTTCCCTTGGAATGTGTTCAACATGGCACTCATTAAATTGGGTCATCACAGCCCTTACTAGGCGGACATACTTAGCCATCGTATCATCCCTTGCCTCGAATTCTCCCTTTACCTGGGATATGATCAGCTTCGAGTCTCCACGGACCTTTAAGTTTTTGACTCTAAGTGTCCCAGCTAGACCAAGGCCAGCTATTAGGGCTTCATACTCTGCCTCATTGTTTGTGGTTGGGAAGTCTAGCTTCATGGCATACTCAATTAAGAATCCATCAGGGCTTTGCAAAACCAACCCTGCTCCACTGGAATTTGTTTTTGATGCTCCATCAAAATAGAGAACCCAATATTCTTTCTCCTTGTCCCCATTGTCGACTCCCTTGTCTTGAGGTATGGTATCTTCCTGCCCCCCGACTTCTTGGTTGGGTATGGTACATTCCACCATGAAGTCAGCTAGTGCCTGGGCTTTTATGGCCGTGCGTGGCTTATACTTGAGATCGAACTCTCCCAACTCTATTGCCCACTTAATCAGTCTCCCACTTGCCTTGGGACTGTGAATGATATTTCTCAGTGGCTGATTTGTTAGCACTTCAATTTGGTGAGCTTGAAAATAAGGACGCAGCTTTCTTGAAGCCATTACCAAGGCTAAAGCGAATTTCTCAATGGCTGAATAATTCAACTCAGCACCATGCAAAATTTTGCTGACATAGTATACGGGTTTCTGGACTTTCAGTTCCTCCTTAACCAACACGGCGCTCAAGGCGCTCTCTGAAACAGCCAAGTACAAGAATAAAACTTCATTCAGAACTGGCTTGGCCAACAACGGGGCCTGGCCCATATACTTCTTTAACTCTTCAAATGCCTTCTGATTTTCCTCACTCCATACAAAGTCTTTGATGTTCTTCAGTGACTTGAAAAATGACAAGCACTTGTCTCCTGACTTGGAGATGAATCGTCCTAACGCAGCAACCCTTCATGTGAGCTTCTGAACATCCTTGACAGTTTTGGGGGGTTCCATGTCCAGGATTGCCTTTATTTTATCGGGATTTGCATCAATTCCCCTCTTCGAGACCATCAATCCCAAGAATTTTCCAGATCCTACTCCGAAAGCACACTTCGTCGGATTCAACATCATCTTGTGGTACCTCAGGACCTCAAAAGCTTCCCTTAAATGGGCTATATGATCAGTCTTTACTAGACTCTTGACTAACATGTCATCAACATAGACTTCCATAGTCTTACCAATAAGATCCTTAAAAATTCTATTTACCAACCTTTGATAGGTGGCTCCTGCATTCTTGAGACCAAACGCCACAACAAGATAACAATAAACACCAAAGTCAGTGATAAATGATACCTTTGGAATGTCATCCTTATGCATTTTGATCTGGTTGTATCCGCTAAACCCATCCATGAAACTCAGCATCTCATGTCCAGCGGTGGCATCAATCAAAGTATCAATTCTAGGCAGCGGAAAACAGTCTTTGGGGCATGCATCATTCAGATCGGTGAAGTCTATACACATCCTCCACTTTCCATTAGACTTCTTCACCATTACAGGGTTTGCTAACCACTCCGGAAATTGAATCTCCTCAATGAATCCAGCCTCTAAGAGCTTTTCCACTTCCTGCTTTATAGCCTCTTGTCTTTCCGGGGCAAAATTTCTTTTCTTTTATTTTACTGTCTTCCGGCTTGGATCTATGTTTAGCTTGTGAGTAATTAACTCCGGGTCTATGCCTGGCATATCAGCTGCTGACCATGCAAACACATCACTATTTTCTTGCAAAAATTTCACTAACTTCCCTTTAAGGGGCTCCTCTAATGTGGCTCCAATGAAAGTCGTCCTCTCAGGATTCTCGGGGAATAAAGGAACCGAGACCAATTCTTCTGCTGGCCTTCCTCTATTCTCATCATTTTCTCGAACATCCATATCTTCAATAGGAAGAACCTGCCCCCCGACTCCATCTGCCCTCAAAGAGGCCACATAACAGCTTCTAGCCATTTTTTGATCTCCTCTCTCTTCTCCAATCCCGTTTCGGGTGGGAAACTTCATGACTGAATGGTAGGAAGAGGGGACTGCCTTGAAGGCATGTATCCCTGTTCTCCCCATGATAGCATTATAAGTTGAACTAGCCTTTACCACCACGAAATCCAGCATCTGCGTTGCTTGCCTTGGCTCCGTACCTATGGTGGTTGGCAATTTGATTATCCCTTCCACAGGACATTCTACTCCAGCAAATCCATATATCGGCATGTCGGTTGGTGTCAACTGGGAGTCGTTATACCCCATCCTTAGAAAGGTGTCATGGAGCAAGATATCCACAGAAGCACCATTATCCACAAGGACCCTCTTAATCGAGCTATTTCCTATTATTGGTGTTATGACCAGCGGGTCGTCATGGGGAAACTTCACACCCTCTAGGTCGGAATCATCAAAAGCCAATGTTACTTCTGTCCTGGCCCTCTTCGGGGCTTCTCCAATAATATGCATAACCTCTCTAGTATATGCCTTTCTGGAATTTTTGGACAATCCAGCAGCAGTTGGACCTCCAAAGATCGTGTTTATCACAGGCCCTCGAGGTCTCGGCCCTCCATAAATGGTGTTTATAACTGGTCCTCTAGGCTGGGGGTTTCGCCCCTGGTCGTCTTGGTCCCTCCTACGATCTTCAAAGTTCTTCCTTCCATTATTATTTCTGTCCCCTGCATCTCCAGTATACTTGTTCAATCTTCCTTTTCGAATCAAAAACTCAATTTCATCTTTCAATTGCCTACACTCATCGGTGTCATGGCCAACATCTTTGTGAAACCTGCAATACTTGCCCTTATCTAGCTTGGCGGGATCAGCCTTCAAGGGCTTAGGCCAGCGAATATCTCTGTCTTTCTCAATCTCCATCAAAATCTGACTTCTGGGAGCATTCAGCTTAGCGTATTCAGTGAACTTTTGCCCAGGTCCTCCCTTCTTGGGGGTTGAATCAGGGTTTTGTTCGGTTCTAGGATATTTGTCCTTAGCAATATACTCCAAATTAGTTTTTCGTTTCTTGCCTCCAGTGGGCTCATTACTTACTACGGTCTTCCTCATACTTTCTTCAACCTTGATATACTTCCCTGCCCTCTCTTGGAGCTGCAACATGCTCTCAGGGGGTCGTTTGGCCAAAGACATCTTGAAAAACTCATCCCTAGTTCCTTGTTGCAGTGCTATCATGGCTACCTTATCATCAAGGTCTGGGACTTTTAAAGCCTCCTTTGTAAAACGATTCAGGTAATCTCTTAAGGATTCCTTAGCTCCCTGTACAAGACTCATAAGAGATGCTGAACTTTTCTCATGGACTCTTCCACTGATGAATTGCTTAATAAAAGCCTGACTTAATTCTCTGAATGATCCAATAGAATTTGGGGGTAGGCGACTGTACCATCTTTAAGCCATACCCGACAGGGTTTGAGGGAAGGCCCGACATTTTATAGCATCATTCATGGGTTGTAGCAGCAGTGCATTAGAGAATGTCCTAACATGATTAGCGGGGTCTCCCGTGCCATCATAGGCTTTGATAGTGGGCATCTTGAATTTCCTTGAGATATGGGCATTCATTATCTCTTCTGTGAAGGGTGGAGTTGGATCATCAGGATCTCCAAGGGGAAGGAGATTGCTTGGATCAGTTCTTGGGAGAAAAGCCCTTCTTCTTACCGGACCATCCAGGTCTATGATAGGAGGAGGATTTCTCCCCCTAGGAGGTATGTGGGGTCTGGTGGCTTGGTGAGCCTCCAAATCACGCCTCAGCCTTTGGATTTCAGCCTCATGAGCCCTGATCTTTTCCTGCACTTCTTGGAGATTCGCCCCTGGGGTGCTTTGGGGGCGTTGCCTTCCATCGGCCATTGGCTCTTTTCCAGGACGCCTCCTTCTCGGGGCCACTTCATCATCCGAAGATTCGGAGTCTCTCTCAGTGTATGGACCAGAAAATTCCCGATCCTCAGGGATAGGATCCAAACCTCGTATATAGGGGGGCGACCGCCCTCGTGCTTCGCTTCGCCCAGCATATCCGCTTCCTCCAACCTTGAATAGTCGGGGGAGTTGTCCCTTGTGGCTGAGGATGAGTTGCCCCTGTCTGGGCTTCCACCTGAGTAGATGCATAAGTTGAATGGGGAGGAACCTCCACGGTTGATGAAATCACCTGGGTTGTCTCTGATGGTGTTCCTTCCTCTAGAGCTCCAATTGTTCTCCGTGTTCTCGCCATGGTTGTTGTTGCGTTTCCCATAGACGGCGCCAAATGTTATGGATAAAAAACCAAGGTTATTACTTGCTGTATTTAATACTAAGATTCGGGAGCTCAAGGCCTTTAATGGCTGCTCTCGTGTTTCGTGACTCAATCTGCCTTTACGAGATGCCTACGTATCTCTGTGAATTAGAGAATCAAGCCAAAAAACGTAGTTCTGATTGGTGGGGGTGAGACCCCTTATATAGATGTTGGGAGTCCTTGAATTGGACTTGGTATAGGAGACTTGGTGGGCAAGTCTCATAATTAGAATGGACTTTGGAGTCCTAGGTAGTAGGAAACTGATTCCTTATCTTTTTAGGTCCCCTTGAGGCTAATCTCCAAGGATTTATATCCTTATCGGGACTCTTTTCAACATCTGATTTGTCCCTTATTAATTAATTACGAAATTAATTAATAATCAGGGCTTTTGGGCCTTTTTTATTCCATCAGGCCTGATCTGGTCCATCAGGCTTAACCTTTCTGGTCTGAGTATCATATATCTTTTTATTAGGCCTAGCAGCCCACAGTTTGTACAATTAATGCAGTATTTAATTATACAATCATAATTTATTTATCCCTATCAAACCTCTATAATCTAATCCTTAACATCTAACATGCCAAAAATCACTCTATAATCAAAATCAATTAATCAAAAATTGGGTATAAACCCTAGTAATCGAATTCAACTATACATGAATCATTTAATGAAATTAAATACATAAATCGACTGCAAATCATCATACAAATCTATACCAACCATCAAATTAAGCTAATAACCCTATAATCAAAAAGTCCTAATTCGAACATAAACCCTAGAAATCGAAATTGAAAATATACGAATTAAAACATGAAATTGATGCAAGAAACTGATAGAACAGATCAAGAGCATCGATTTGAGTACTTCCACGATCAGATTTGGTGCTCAGAGTCAATCAAAATCACGGTTCGAATGTTCAACCCGAATCCGGAAACCCGACCCGATTTGGAGAGAATTTTTCTATTTTTCTGAATTTTCAGTAATTTAATTAATAAAAATTTGGCTATTTATAGTACTAAAAATAATACTCCTAGTTATAATTAAGGCCCTAATTATAACTCTTAATAAAATTAATTGGCCCTTAATTAATAATTTTTAGTAAAAAAATTTAATATTAAATATATATACAATATATATGCCAAAATTTTCCAACAATTGTGAATAACTCAAAAATGCAAATAAATGAAATATTTGAAAGTCCCATGATCTTATAAAAATTAAAATATGATTTTTGTGGGGGTTTTAGCACCCGAAGGGGCCTGAAAAAGTCATTTTCACGAAACGAGAAAATTCCTAAATTAACTGGATGTTCAAAATATCGATATGGGATAGGCCATATTAGGGAAAATAAAGCCAATTATATGAAATATAAGCTATTAAAACAAAGTTTGGACCGTATAACTTTTGATATAAAACCATTTAACTTACAATAAAATACCCGAAAATACCCCGAACTATACAGAACACATACAACGCGTAACATCTAAGTTTTTACGACTAATCACATTTAACAATATAATAAAACACATAATATTCTCTTATTATGATATTAAATAGTCATAATTACCCAGTCGTTACAATACCTCTGTAGTTAGTTATATCTACCGTCGAACCAGTATTTAAATCTAACTTGGTTGCAGTGACCATGAGAGTTGATGCAGTTGAGTAGTCTTGCATTCCAAATATTTTGAGAAAATTCCTGGTGTATTTAAATTGATATATGAAGATCCCTTCATCAGTCTGTTTAACTTGTAACCCAGAAAGTAACTCAATTTTCCCATCATACTCATCTGATATCTAGACTACATTAGCTTTACGAATCTCTCACAAAGTTTATCATTAGTAGATTCAAAAATGATATCATCAACATATATTTGTACTAATAACAAGTCCTTACTATGGTATTTATAAAAGGGAGTTTTATCATTGTACCTCTTGTGAAACCACTCTATAACAGAAATAGAGCTAGTGTTTCATACCAGGCCCTTGGAGCTTGCTTCAATTCATAGAGTGCTTTATCCAGTATGTAGACATGATCTAGATACTTTGGATCAATGAACCCTGGAGGTTGTACAACATAAACTTCCTCTTTGAGTTCTCCATTCATAAATGCACTATTCACATCCATTTGGAACACCTTAAACTTCTTGTGAGCAGCATAGGCTAGAAATATTCCTATTGCCTCAAGCCTTGCAACTGGAGCAAACGTCTCGTCATAATCAGTGCCTTCTTGTTGTGAATAACCCTTTGCAACCAGTCTTGCTTTGTTTCTTGTAACAATGCCCTAACTAACAGTTTTGTTTCTGAACACCCACTTTGTGCCAACTACAGATCTGTTCTTTGGTCTTGGCACAAGAGTCTAGACTTTATTCCTTCAAATTCATTAAGCTCCTCTTACATTGCTGTAACCCAATCAGCATCTTGAAGAGCTTCTTCCACCTTCTTGGGTTCAGTTTGAGATAGAAAAGAATGGTAGAGACATTCATTTTGAATGGATTTTCTAGTTCTTACACCACTTTCAGGGTTTCCAATGATTAAGTCAGGTGTGTGTGACTTTAGACTATTTTCTTGCAGTTGGAAGTTGACTCCTTGAAGAAGACCCTCCCCCTTGATCCATGCACTCTATGTTGTTTCTTTGACTAGTACCATTATTATTTCCAGATGCTTCTCCTGAATCAGTATTCCCATTGTTATCAGCATTTTACTCATCAGAGTTTGAGGAATTGGAGTCTGATGATCTATTGACTGATGTCTCTTGAGTTGAATCACTTGTAGAAGTCCCTATATTTGAATCATGTTTCTCCCCCTCAACATATGCTTCAATGTTAGAAGAATTTCCACTATCATGTGGATTATCAGAGCTTTAAGTTGTATCAGGATTTACTATATCAGGATCAAGATTTAAATGTTTAGCATTTGGTACTTCATTTTCAAATCTTAATTTGTCATGGTCATATGCATCTTCTAGACATGTTATCTTCTTTTCATCAAAAGATACATGTATATATTCCATGACTGTTCTTATTCTCAGATTATAAACTCTGAAGGCTTTTGTAGACAATGGATAACCCACAAAAATTCCATCATCAGCTTTAGATCAAACTTGGTCAGCTACTCTGGATGAGTTTTGAGAACAAAACACTTACAACCAAAAATGAGAAAGTAATTGAAATTTGGCTTTTTTCCCTTCACCATCTCAAATGGTGTTTTTCCATGCCTATTTATTAATGTTGTATTTTGTGTAAAGCAAGCGGTTTGCACACCCTCGGCCCATAAGTAGGTAGGCAATCTTGCTTCTTCTAGAATGGTTCTTGCAGCTTCTATGAGAGTTCTATTCTTCCTTTCAACAACTCCATTTTGTTGTGGAGTTCAAGGAGCAGAAATCTATGAGAGTTCTATGAGATGTTTTCCTTTGCTTGGCTTTCTGGCATGAGTCACATAAGCCGTCAGGAGTAAACACTACATTTGGCAATCCTTTTACAAAATCTTTCCTCACAAGTTCATTGATATTGTTGAAATTGAGGTGAGAAAGTGTTTTATGCCAGTTCCAACTTTCTTCTATAGATGCTCTACTAAGTAGAAAAACTTCTGATTCATCAGTGCTTGTGGAGACCCTGGCTTCATATAAACTACCATGTCTTACACCAATCATTGCAATATTGCCATCAGACTTACATACAATTTCATAATGTTCCTCATAGAAGTGGATATGGTAACCTCTGTCACAGATCTGACTCACACTGATCAAATTATGCTTGAGTCCTGCAACCAGAGCTACATTTTTAATGATGACATTTCCAACTTTGATTTTGCCATTTCCCAAGATTTTTCCTAAGTTTCCATCTCCATAAGAAACACTTGGGCCAACTTTCTCCTCAAATTCTGATAGCAGAGATTTATAACCAGTCATGTGTCTTGAGCATCCACTGTCCAAGACTAGAGTATTCCTCCTGTTACCCTGCAATCAGTAATTGAAATCAGTTAGTGTTTTTAAGGAGCCCGACTTGCTTGGATCCTTTGGCCTTTTTAAGTTTGTTAACATATGCAACAAAAGACTTTTTATCAGAATTTATGTTAACATCCTCATTATTAGTATTTATACATGTAGAAATAAATTTTGCTTTAATTAAAGAGAGTTTCAGTTTATAATAATCATAATACAAACTGTGATACTCTTTACATGTATAAATAGAGTGCCAAACACTTCCATAAAGAAAACAAGGATTCTGTGGTTTATATCTAACTGTTCTATTCCTAAACTCTGATTTTAAAGGAACATTATTTACCTCTATATTCTTCCTTCAAGAATTAGCAAGATGATTAGTACTACCACAGTTCAAACAGGCATTTCTAGGTGCATTGGGAGGAGTTACATAATTACCATTCTTATTAACACATACTTTGCCTATCCCTATTTTTCCTAGGCCTTTTCTTCTTTTCTTTCATGTGTAAATCCTTCAGCTTTTGCTTAAGCTGTTTCTGAGTCATTGAACCAATATTTACTGATTTTGTGTGAACCTGTTAACTCTTATCAGAAATTAAGTTTGATCTAGGTGCTGAGGTGGAACTTTCCTCATAGATTAACTTGACAGTATTAGCACTTGGACTAAACTTAATGTTCTTTATTTTAACCTTGTTCAGTTCGACCTTCCTATTAACATTTACTGCTTTAGTTTTCTCAGTTTCTTTTTCAATTTTCTTATCAGAATAGATCTAGCAGCATGTCCTAATCATGATCCCCAACAACCATTCTCTAAAATTTCCTGAGTTGTTTTTCCAGAGTTAGTCCAAAGTTAAATAACCTCTCTTTTTTAGCTAACTTCTTTTCTAGATAAGCATATTTTTCTAACAATTTTTCTTTAATATAAACAACATTGTCTCTTTCTTTTTGAATTTCTAGCATGGAAATCAACCCAGTTCCTAGGTGATCATTCCTTTTCTTTAACTCAGAGTTTTCACTCTTGATTTTATTATTCTCTAAGGTTTGATACATAATTAACATGCAGAGTCTTAAGAAATAATCTTAATTCATAGATATCATCGCTACGAAAAGCAAGAACAGTCTGAGGTACCTTTAATTCAGCATTATCAGCCTCAGCATGAGCATTTGCTATGAGAGCATAATTGACCTCATCATCTGATTCTGATGAATCATCCCAGTTTTTCTTCTTTTATATCAAGGCTTGTTTCTTCTCAGCTTTGAGTTTCCTGCCGTAAGCTGCAAAATGTCCAATTCCATCACAGTTTAACATCTCTACTTTAACTTGTCAAGTTTTCCAGATCTTGATTCCTTCAAATCAGTATTTCTTTTATTGTGCCTCTTATTAGAGTTTGAGGAACTAGATCCTTTTCTGGAAAATCTTCTCCATTTCTTAAAGTTCTTGTAGACCATCTTCTTGAAGCCTTTAACCAATAGTGCAACCATTTGATCTATGTCTTTATTGTTATCATGATCACTATTAGTATCCGAGTCATTGTCAGTATTTGAGTCATCATCAGAGTTTGATGATTTAGTATCTGACTTTGCAATCATATCTTTTCCTTTGGAGTAGCTTTTTCTCCTAGCTTTTTCCTTTGGCTTTTCTTCAACTTTGAGTGCTACTGGTCTAGATTTAGATCATTTTCTTTTGCTTCTTTGCTCCATTTCTAGTTCATGAGTTTTCAGTATTCCATAGATCTCATCTAGAGGTGTGTTATCAAGTTAATAGTTATCCCATATTGATGTGACCTTAAAGTCCCACTTTTCAGGGAGAGCAAGTAGGAACTTCAAGTTTGAGTCCTCCAAATCATATTATTTGTCGACAAGGGATAAGTCACTCAGCAACTTCTGAAATCTTTCATAGATCTCAGTTAAGGACTCATTGTCTCTTGAGTCAAAGTGCTCATATTCTTGAGTAAGTATTGTCCTCCTGTTCTTCTTCATAGAAGCTGTACCTTGACACTTTACCTCTAAAACATCCCATATCTCTTTTGCTGTCTTACATCCAATAACCCTATTGGACATAAACTTAGATATTCAGGATCTGTGGCTTCCATGCACATAGCCATCCTGAATTTCTAGATTGGATATTAATGTATCTTTAGGATTAGCACCTTGATTGCTTCATACCTACTCATATTGCTGTTAATCTGTGATGTGGCTGGGGGTAGTGGTTTTGGATTATATGGTTCTTCTTCTTTGTCTGAAATTGTAGATTGATTTTTAGATCTTAAATTGTTTGTATGTTAACAGCAAGCTCTGATACCAAATATTAGGCCCGTAATCAACTTTAGAGGGGGTGAATATAGTGTATGCAATAAATTCAACAAAGATATAATATAATCAACAATTTTTATATTGACTGATAAAAACTGATTACAAACGTACTCTCTCGAAAGTACATTTTTATGCGAATGATATAACAATGTTCGCAATGCATATAACATGAACCTAAATTGTGCTTTATATAGAGTACATCTACACAATCAAATAAGGAATCCTATTCTATTTCAGTATGGAAACCTATTCCATATCTTTGTTGTAGAAAAGTTGAGGATAACTTGGATTAATCTGAAGTCTTGACAAACAATTTCAGATTGAAACAATTTGGTCGTTATCCAAACTTTTCAACCGGATAAAATCAGAATATAAGAACAGGATATGATGTATTTTGTGTGAACAACCAACCTTTTGTTTTTTTTATTACCAAATCTGTTGCAATTATTATATAGGTGTCCAAAAGACATGTCCTAAGACATGTCCATACATGTCCAAAAGACATGTCCTAAGACACATCCATACATGTCCAAAAGACATGTCCTAAGAGACATCCTTTGAGGTATGCGGTTGTGTCTAAAGGACATGTCTTTTCACATTAACACCAACCCCCGCCAATACCGAAAATCATAATAAACTCAAACAAGCATGCACTTCGCACTCTCCCGACTTGTTTGATAAAATATTACAATCACATTGGTCAACTAGGTAATTCAATTACACTAAAATATCTAACAATCCTGCCCCATTTTAGCATAATCCATGATTAACTAAACAAAATCACAACAAATAACAAATTTATGCATAAATGAAATATCATGATGATTGAATTTCATATTAGTATATTACACATCCCAGATATTCGAATATCAGGGTATCACAACTGATTGAACCTCTGTTATTCATAATGAATACATGAAGATAATATACACATAAATTTACATTCTCAAATGTTCTCACTTGACACTATCTTTTACTAGCCTTGTGTCCTAATCCTTCATAAGCATAATAAAGTCAAGTCCTAACTTCTTGAAGCGGCTAAACTTCATGCTCACATAGGTAGCTCTTTTATTCTTGCACCTGTATATGCAATTTTTCAAAAGAACTATTAAGAAGATAAACTTCAACCTCCTCAATTTGCAGGTCTGAACACATACCTTGGGATGATACTATTAATTTGTTCCAATCTCTAGATGTTAAGCTTTTCCGCATTGAATTCAACATCTAATGACATATTAGATGGGAATTGGGTATCTCAACATGAGAAATTTTAGATGGACTTTAATCCCACCCCTACAGCCGATTTATACACAAGATCTCTTCTCAACCCTTTGGTCAAATGATCGGCTAAATTATGTTGAGTTCTTATAAACTCCACTGATATAACACCATGCATGATAAGCTCTCGAATCATGCTGTGTCTAACACCTAAGTGTCTAGACTTGCCTTTGTACACTTCTCTATAAGCATTAGCCAAGGCGGACTCACTATAACATCTGATAGATATGGGAGATATCGGTTTAGGCCACAATGGAATTTAATAAATCAGATTTCTTAGCCATTCAGCTTCTTTACCAGCAGTTGATAATGCTACAAACTCAGATTCCATTATTGAGTTAGTAATGCAACTCTATTTTTTTATGCCCAAGAAATAGCACCTTCCCCAAGAAGGAATACCCAACCACTCGTGGAAGAATGATCTTCTTTATCACAAATCCAAATTGCATCTGAATGACCTTCAAGAACCGAAGGAAATCCAGTATAAGTCAAACCATAATCCATGGTTCCTTTTAAGTACTTGAACACTCGGCTTAAAGCTTCCCAATGATGTGAACTTGGTTTGCTAGTAAACCTACTAAGCTTACCAACATCATAGGCTATATCTGGCCCAGTGCTTATCATGGCATACATGAGGCTACCAATCGCTCTTGAGAATTCAAGTTGAGATACTACAACTCCTTTACTAGATACTAGCTCAAGACTAGGATCAATAGGAGTGCTAACTGGAGAATAATTACGAAAGTTAAATCTTTTCAGAATCTTCTCAATATAATGAGATTGAGAAATTGAAATACTATTTTTCATACACTTGATCTGTATACCAAGAATCACTTCAGCCTCTCCCAAGTCTTTCATGTCAAAATTAGATGACAAAAATTTCTTGGTTTTATCCACTTGATTTTGGTCAGTACAAAAAATCAACATATCATCTACGTATAAGTGAATTATAACTCCTTTACCAGAAGCATCAAACTTGCTATATACACATTTGTCTACTTGGTTAAGAATAAAACCATTAGACAAAACCACACTATCAAATTTTTGATGCCAATCTTTTGGTGCTTGTTTAAGACCATACAAAGATTTCTTCAACTTACACACCTTGTGCTCACTACCAGGCATAACAAACCGTTCCGGATGTTTCATATAAATATCTTCATCTAATTCACCATTCAAGAATGCAGTTTTCACATCCATCTGATGAATTACAAGGTTGTGTATAGTTGCAAGTGCTATCAACAACCTGATAGTAGAAATCCTAGCAACAGGAGCATAGGTATAAAAGTAATCAATCCCTTCTTTTTGCCTAAAGCCTTGTATAACCAATCTGGCTTTAAATTTGTCTATGGTACCGTCCACTTTCATTTTTCTTTTGAAGATTCATCTATTTCCTAATGCTTTATATCCAAGAGGTAGATCACTCAATTTACATGTGTTATTATTAATGATATAATCCATCTCATCCTCAATAGCTTCTTTCGAGAATACAACATCCCTTGATGTCATTTCTTCATTAAATGTTTTTGGATCCTCCTCAATAATAAAACAATATTGGTACTCCGACTCAATCTCAACCTCATCTCTTGAACCTTCAACCAAATAAAGTTGAAAATTAGGTCCAAATGATTTGTTTTTTCTAGCTCTAAAGCTTCTCCTTGGTTCAGAAGGTCCATGAACATCTTCAGTTTGAACCGGGTTCCTACTGAAAGAATTCTGAATCATATCTCTTGGTCTAGGTATAGATGTAAATCTATTTTCATCAAAGTCAACATTTCTTGACTCGATAATCGTATTCACAGATACATAATCATTAGATTCTAATACATAGACCCTCTATGCAATGGAATGCTCAGCATATCCCACAAAAATACAATCTAAACCTCTTTCAACCAAGTTTCTCTTTTTGGGTTCAGTGAGCCTTACAACTGCTCTACATCCCCAAACTCTCAGAAAACTCAATTTTAATGGCTCTTTATATAAGGGGTAAATTTATTCCTCTTAATAGGAATCCTATTCAACAAATAACAGGTTGTTAACATAGCCTCACCCCAAAAACCTTTATTCAAACCCGAATAGGATAACATGAAATTAACCATCTCTTTCAAAGTCATATTCTTCCTTTCTGCCACACCATTTTGTTGTGGTGTATAAGGAGCAGTGGTTTGATGTATTATACTAGTAGATTGAAAGTATACTGGATCATAATACTCACCTTCTCTATCAGTACGCAGATTTGTAATCATAGTACTTTTATGTAGCTCTACTTCTTCTTTATAGATTTTAAATTTATCAAGAGCTTCATCCTTAGTATTCAACAAATAAACATAGCAATATCTAGATGCATCGTCAATAAATGTAATGACATATTTTTTATTTCCCAACGAAGGTGTAGCATGAAAATCACATAAATCGCTATATATCAGTTCCAACACTTCAGATATTTTGTTTACATCCTTGAAAGGCTTTGCGGTTATCTTAGTTAACATACATATTTTACATTTCTCATTTTTTATATCAATAGCAGGTATGAGACTTATTTTAGACATATCCTTTATTCTTTTATAATGTACATGTCCCAGTCTAGCATTCCATAATTCAGATTTATTCGAATTATTGCTAGCACTATTAGAAGCCATACAAGAAGGTTTATCATTAAATGAGACATTAACATTCAACATAAACATGCCATTACATAAATAACCAAAGCCAACAAAAGTACCATGCTTTGACATGATATACTTGTCACTTTCATACACTTGTTTGTAACCACAATTATTCAATACAACACCAGACAAGAGATTCTTTCGAATTCCAGGAACATACAACACATTATTTAATAATACATATTTTCCAGAAGTAAAAACAAGCTTTACATTTCCTAGTCCTTTGATTGGTTCAGTTGCAACATTTCCCATCTTTAACATAGATCCATCTTCGACTGGTTGAAAATCTACAAACCAACGAAGATCTTTACACACATGACTTGTTGCTCCAGAATCAATCCACCATGCAATATTATCATTGCTTCTGAGATAAAGTCCTTCACCTCCTTGAATTCCTTCTTTCCTTTTCCATATTTAATATCTACTGAAGTGACAAATCCTGATGACATCATCTGTTGATCATCAAGTACTGATATAAGTACTGACGACGTCACTCTCCAGTAAATGCTGATATAAAATCTGATATGAACTTCTAATAGTTTCTGCTGATATCATCAATTATATCTAAAACAATTCATTTTTGCAGTTTTATATTTTTTTAATTATAGGCAAAAGTTGGAAGTCTAATATTACGAATCATGTGGAGTCAAAAGTATGGACAAGATGCAGGATAAGGTAATAGTTAAAACTTGGATTAATTTTGTGTTATACCCTAACAATATAACAACAGAATTACAGAAGGGGTTGAATGGAATTCTGATTTCTTTTTGAAACTTTAAAAACTTTTTACAAATATATATGTAACCATGTTAGAATAATCTTGAGTGTGGATAAATAATAAAAGTATTCAAGATCACAAAGTAAATAAACAGGTGTTTAACAACTTTCTGGTGGGCTTCTAATTATGCAAGTACTCTTCTGTTATTCTGGGTTTAGAATAGTTAGGCGTTTTTTTATATTCATATAATAAATGATTTATCAAGTGTTTTTTTGGATAAAATGTGAAATTTAGTTTCTAAATGATGTTGATATTTAATTTGCTGTTAATATCAAATGTGGTATTGATATATATGATTGATGTTGACTTTCATACGTCAGCGCTTGTATGTTGTGAGCATCTAAGTTAGTATTGATATCTAATTTGATATGACATCAAGATAAGTGTTGATATCATGATTCGAGTTTTGAGTAAATTGGTTATAAAATTTATGATTCAGTCCATAATCAATGTTTCATGTTATTTACGATATTTTTGTAAACATTATTTTACGAGTTTTATTCTCGTCAAGATTCAAAGTATCGATGAATCATTTTCGATCAAAAATATAAAAAGGGTTTTGAATACAAATGTTCTGGGATTCCTTAACTAAATTTTCTGGTTCAGAGATTATGATTTTAAATGTTTTGTTCCATTGATGATGTCGGTTTTTATATCAAAAGACCATTTATATGTCATACTGAACTTGCTGACCATTTTTTCGCTCATACTTGCCTGTTTTTAAATTTAACTTTCCAGTGAGGATTAACTTACGCTATTTAGTTGAATAATTCGAGAAAGTGGAGGAAGAAGCTTTTGGAAGGTTGTTGGTCCAGGGTTTGCGGAACTAGAGTAAGTTCTATTATATAAAGTTTTGTATATATATATAATATAGATGTGTTATGTTGGGCCTAATATACTTCATTTTGAAGTTATACTAGCGGGTTTAGTTTTGAGTTTTGGAATTGTTGAAAAGAGTTTTAAAAAGAAAGGATAAAAATTTTATTGTGGGATTTGGATTTCTTGTTTCTAGAACTGTAGCCTAAAAAGATCTTGGATTAGTTTTAGGGTCACATATGTTATTTTTAAATTGTTAAGAACTATTTACTGTTAAACAGGTTAATTTGGATTGAGGTTTCATAGTGACAGCCAAATCCTCTCACCCCGGATTTTGGGGCGTTACAGTGGGTGTTTATTTATAGAAGGAGTTTGGTGAAGGGAGCGGTTTAGATTAAGTTAAAATAAATGGTGGATGAAGAGAGTGGTGTGCATTGATGAGGTGGAGGTTTAGTTGTATTTGTTTGCAACTTGCATAAAAAAACAAGTTTATGGAGTAAAAACCCAACTGATTTATTTATATAATAACTAGCTTTTAAACCCGTGCAAGGCATGGGCACGTTCTTATATATTAATTTTTAAGTATTTTTTATTTGTTAAATATATTTTATAAAAAATTATATTTGACGAATATGGGTATATTTATAAAAAATCTTACGTAAGAAAGTGTAGCATTCGGAGTTGTTGTAATTTAAGGAAAAACACTATTTTAACTTACTTCACCGAACACTTTGCTCTTATGATAAATGATATTGTATCAACTATACAATAAGGATTGACCCACATGATTGAAGTTGAGCATGATTGTTAATACTGATGATAGCTAAACATTTTATACAGAGACATTGTTAGTTTCTAATAGTAACAAATTTTTTAAAATTATAGTGTTATAGGAGATTGGTCATTATGTGCGTCATTTTAAGAGATTCTTTTCTATCTCCCCGCAATGTTGAACTATTAGCAAAATTGACTATTTTCCTCATGCAATCCACGGGCATACTCGGTGTCAAATATTATATAGTTACAGGGGTATAGTGATTCTAAATTTTTTATTCATAAATATTATTTTCTAGTTAATAGTTTAGTACTAATTATCGATTCATAGAGAATGTTCATTTGCTCTTATTATAAGATCGTGAATGGATATACTATTACTTCGGTAAAGAGAATAATCTTCTACTTTGAATTTTTTTGTCTCAAGTCAATTTTTTTACGATCTCCTTCCAAAAATGACTAAATAAGTATTGAGTTGTTCTTCTATCTCCCAACCCCCTTGACCTTTTGCTCTCGTCGGGGGTAAACCTAACTATTTAATTGTGTTATAAGAAATATTAGTTTTAATGGTAAAAAAATTAATCAACCAAATTACATAAATAATGAAAATGGAGTGTAATCAAATGACTTGTGAATTACAGATGTGCTGGAAATTTGTGACAGGTTAAAAAGGGGTATGGAACAATCAAAAATATGTACAGTAAAATTTTGATAAATGAATACACTCGAGAACATATTTTTTTTGAGATTATTCATTTATTGAGATTATAAGTATATTGCGTTTACTATACTGGGACCGGAAAAAAGTAATCATTTGACGAGTTTAGTTATTTATCGAATATTCTTTTATCGATACTATATACCTAATGCATACTGTTGTGCAAAACATGCTTGTACATAACTAGACTAAGTCATCTTGACAATCCTAAGCATAAGTTGGAATATAATCTAATCTTGTATTCTATTATTGTATTTCTTGAGTCTATAAAAATGTTAAGTAGATTAGACTGGAGGATTTGTTTTTGAACAACATCAAGTTAAGGAATAAACTCTGGAAGAAGATCAATCTAATCATGCCTCAGAGAAAAGTATAAAAGCGAGGAGTTGAATAATGTTGTTCTAGGAAAAATGTTATAGGTCAGATATCGATAAGTCACAGATCAAGGAATATCGAGAAGTATGTCGAGAAGTCTAAAATGACTTGTAGAGAAGTCCCATGAGATATTGATAAATTAATCTGCATGTCGAGAACTTAGAGATCGATAAGTTAAAATGCTCATGCAGAGAACTGGAGATATCGACAAGTTAATTCTTCATGTAGATATTGACAAGTCAAATCCTCATGTAGAAGAAATGGAGATATCAACAAATCAAAAAGTTTATATAGAGAACTGGATATCGACAAGTCATTCTACTTGTAGAAAACTAGAGAGCTCGACAAGCCAAAAACACATATAGAGAACTCAACATATCGATAAGTCATTTTACTTATCGATATGTGACATGTCTATTAAAACAAAAGAGATCTCGACAAACTATCTCATAATTCAGAATGCAGACAACTTGAAGATTCAAGATTATCAATCAACAAACAATCATATCACTGAATTAGAAAGCCTACAAATGCAACCTGAAGAATACAAGATTAAGGTCCAAGATTCACTAGAAAAAGGAGGGTCACAGACCTAATAGATTCTGCACGGATTTTCTAACACTGGAAATGGAAATGTACAAAATAGCTTCAAAAACTATGTTGTCCATTTTAGTGCAAGTTTTGTAAACCTGTGCATGTTGATCTGTATAGCATGTCATAGTTCCCTTCTAAACAGATCTAGGAGAAATATCTTGTATTCTCTCTCAAGAATTGTATATGAGTTCTTATCTTTAAGAACACAAAATTGTAGCAAAACAAATTTGATTTAATACAAATCAAGTAAGTTTTTGATAATCTTCTTGTGTGTTTACATTAAATATTTTATCACTACCAGTTCATACATCTGTTTTGTTCCAAATAGCCAAACACTTTCATAGGTTATTAAAAACAAAGAAAACACATTTACCCCCTTTATGTTGCATTTCATACTTAACAAGGGGTAATAGAGATCTTGGAAGTATGAATATAAAGAAGATCAATAGTATCAAGATTCATGTAGGTAAACCGTAATGCCCTCCAAATCCAGGGTTTAGATCTGGGGTTACTTGCCAACTACCAACACATCTCAACCTGTAAAGTGATTATATAAATATACATCTAACCCCTTCTTACTACTACTCATGATCTTTTTTAAGTTAAGGTATGAAGACAAGAACACAAAACTACCTTTATTACATACTCAAATTCAAAGTCTTATAAACCTTTCTTCATTACAAACCAAATATCAAAAATGTTTTAAACATATATTATTTTTTTCAAACACACACAACAACTACCCAAGCTAAACCTGCTCAAAACTTTCTTCCTGAATCTGGATTAGCACCCTTGGTGCCCGAGGGTCCCATTTTTTCACAAGCTTCTTTACTATCTTCGTGTGAATAGGCTTCATTCTCAGATTTTACTAAAAGATAAAGTGACTAACAATAAAAAGGTGAGCCATAATTGCTTAGCAAGTCCAAAATATGTACATATATCATAAGAAAGTCAAGTGAATCTAATATACAATAGATAATCGGATTATATAAGTATTCGTGTATTTCTGTAATGAATAAAGAAGGCCGCTATCGGCGATTACCAATAAAATAGGTTGGACATAAAAACCAACATATGCACCGTAATTTGCTGACTAGTCTGGATATAGTACGGATCTATACTCATCTATATAGACCCACCATCATATCGGGTACCCAGGCCCATTTTAGCCTCACATCAAAGGGTCCAACCATCTCTGTCCCTAATCGTAACCATCCAGTCCATAACATAAGCATTTGAAACAATCGGTATGCTTTGATGTTATCCCAACATAAAAGTATATATTAGGATATAAATTGTGTGTAATATATTGGAATATGAATAAAGTATTCAACGTATCAAGAATAATCAGAAGCAAGATATAGTATGATCAAAGAACAGTAACTGTGTTTCAGTGAATTTGAATTTGAATAAAAATTATCAATATTCAGTGTGCCAAGAACTTGAATCAGGTATAGAATTAAGGTTAACAATTCACTATTCTGAATTTAGAATAGGGGAAACTTGCCTGATATATTATCTATTCCAAATCTATCACTGCTATCTATCACTGGCTTGGAATGCCTCTCTGGATTCATAACTATCAAGGAATGATACTGGTTTAATTTACTTGTACCTCAATCGTATATCAATCCAAATTCACACAACCCTTCTTTTCTTCCCGCACGATACTAATTGACTCGTATAATAATTAACTAGCATTTAAGACTCAATTTACCACATAAATCACATAGCACACAAGTCAGGTAATCACCCTAGTCTTTAAAACATTTTTAGAATTGAAATCGAGTCATTATTCGTATTATTGAACAATCTCTAACTCATTTCCTAATTTTTAGAATTTATTAGACTCATATTCCTAATTAATCGGGTCTATAAATAAATAAATATCGAAAGCTGACTCGTTTTTCGAAAAAAATTAAGATTTAAAACTATTTTTATCGGAAACAGATCATTTTTCTGAATTTAGGAGCATTCGTTTCATTTAAAACAGACAAACGATTCAAATAATATTCAATTAATAAGAATAATTTAATTATTATTCAACATAATTAAATATTATAAGAATAATTCAATTATTATTCAACATAATTAAATATTCAAATTAATTAAACATTAAATATATTTTTAAATAATTATTTAGGAAAAATCAAAATTAAAAATGATTTTTCCGTATTTTTTTTGAAATTTAAATGAATTTAAAACAAATTATTTAAATAAACTAATTAATTATCAAAATAATCAATGAATTTAAATAAATAAATAGATAATTTTCAAATTTTGGAAAATAATTCAGGTTTATTTATGAAATTAATTAATTAATTGAATTAATTATTCAATTTATTAAATAAATAAATATAATTTTTAATTTATTTTAAAAATAAAATTCCAGAAACATAATTCTGAAATTGGATTTGGGATAAACAGGATCAAAATCGGGTTACAAAACGGGTTGTAATCGAGTTATGAAGAACAAAACGGGTCGGTGATGAACCCAAAATCCGGTGAGGATTCTGGCCACCGGACCCTTCTCCGGCCAGCCTTGTTTCCGACAAAAAATGTACTGTTTGGTACATTTTTTGATCCCAAACAACTTCATCAATCTATTTCTGGCAATCACTAACCAAAATCATCCCTGAATTCTCATCTCCGTCCAATCCCGATCAAACTCCGGCCAACACTCGATTCTACAGATTTGTGCATGAAACCTTGATTTTAATAGCTCAAATCAAAGTTGAGGACATGTACAATCAAAGCTATCATCTTACTAACCTCAAATACTCAAACTCAAAAACAATCAAATCAAAAATTGGGCATAAACACTAGTAATATAATTCAACTATCTAGCAATTGTTTGATGAAATTGATAGCATAAATCAACTATACACACTCAAATAAAGCTATACCAGTCATTAAATCAATCAAATAACCCTAGAATAAAAAATCTTAAAAATCAGTCAAGAACCCTTTAATTTAAAATTGAAAATCTATGATATAAAACATGAAATGGGTGGTATAAACATTTAGAACAAATCAAGAGCATCAATTTGAGTGCTTACATGAAAGGAGTTGATGCTCATAATCAATCAAAATCAGTGGTTGATTTCTTAACCCAAATTCAAAACTGTAACCCGATTTGTAGAGAATTTTTGTGGATTTCTTATTTTTAATGATTTTTTTATAATTAATTAATAAAAACTAGGTTGTTTATAATTACAAAATAATACCCCTAAATAAAATTTAGGCCCTAATTATATCCCTTAATAAAATTAGTTGGCCCTTAATTAATAATTTATGGGGAATAATTTTTAAAATTTTAATTTCAAATAAATACAAAATATATGCCAAAATTCCCCAAAAATTATGAATAATGGAAAAACGCAAAAATTTGAAATATTTGAAAGTCCCATGATTTTATAAAATTAAAATATAATTTTTGTAGGGTTTTGAGCACCAGTAGGAGCCCATAAAAATCATTTTTCACGAAATGAGATATTTTCTAAATTAATTGGATGTTCGGAAAATTAACATGGTATATGTAAGACCCTTAGGGTGGATTGCATTTTGGGATCGAGATTCACCTGGAGGCGATACGGACTAGTCGCCAGGCAGCGACATTGATCAGGCGCCAAGCGCCGACACAGACTAGTCGCTGGGCGGCGACAAGGATTCGTAGCCAGGAGGCGACAAATACTTTAGTTGTTGTATTTATGTGGGATTGTTAGTTGGTCTAAATGTGGGCGATACTGAGATGGGAGCTAAGCTGAGAGTGCAAAATGACTAAGGAATGGTCAAATTTTGTAGGCACGTGTGTGGCACATGGGGGCTGAGATATATGCATTATATATATGCATAAGTGCTGGAATATGAGTGGGTTGCAGGAATAAGTACCTTGCAGTTGGGGCTCAAGGACTTGGTGGGAAATAACTGATTGGATGCATTCAAAATCTGGAAACCGCTGGTTACCGCTAGTAGTTACTTCTGTTGGGGCTGTGTGGGCTGCGTGGGAAGTGGCTTTTGTTGGGGCTTTGTGGATCAGGCTCTCATATATAAATAGATAGGCATTATGAGAATTTAATCAGATACATGTAGGCATGTATGTATTATAACATGTATCCATTTATTAGGCAGTTGGGAAAAAGTCTATAAATATATGTTTGGTTGTATTATTATGCTAGACAGTAGCACAAGTCTGTAAACATAATCGAGTTGTATCCTTATATTGTTGGTCAATAGAAAGTTGAGCATTCAGGATCATAAATTTGTTCTGTCTTTACATTTGCTTGGTAATTAGACAAATTTTCATACACGATTAGTTCTTGTTGTGCATTGGTTTAATATTATATTTGATGTGCTTGGATTTGCTGGGGTTGTTGGTGCTGTTGAGGCTGCTGGGGGATGCTGAGCGGCAACCTCTCAGGAAGACTGACTGCTTGGGTGCCTAGATTGGCGTTTGAGTAGGCCACACGGAAGAGAATTCAAGGTTGAAAATCTGACCCTGTGACAAATGGTATCAGAGCTATGTTGATCAGTTTGGGATTTGACATGATGGATGGATCATGTGGGAGCAAAGTTGATTTTGCTGGGTCTCAAAAAAATTTGGGCGAGTCCGTTGTCATAAATCTGTTGCCATTGATAAGGAAATACAGGGCCATGAAGTATGATCTTGGTGACTTTAAAAATGCTCTTGGAGATCAGTTAGACGCCATAGAGAGAAGGTTCAACGAGATCTATTTTTGAGTTGGGATGTTGGCTGATCATTGGTTAAGCGAAGTAGAACGAGTTGAGTTTTACTTGGAGTTATTAAGGCGGGATGCTGGAGACATTTCGTTGGGTGATGATGAAGATCACTCTAGGCTTGAAACCTCTATTCAAGGTGGGGAAAGTGCAAGGAATGCACAAAAGTCATCTCTCTTTGGTGGTGGCGCATATGATTTTTGAGGCACTCATGGCAACTGTGACGCAGCGTTGGAGCGTTGGGGTCTGTGTTCAGCGACAAGGGGCTGGACTATGTTGCAGGTTTGTGACAAGTGTTGGAAATACTAACCATGGTCATATGGTGTGCAGATCGGTGGTGGCTGATTTGTTTATGGCAATTAGCATGCATCATGGGTATACGATTCTTCCGGGGACATGTCTTGTTAAGGAAGAGCGCCGATCTTGGGTTTTCATTAGTCGACTTTGGTATATTTGGAATTTTTGGGATATGTTTAGCCTATGGTTGCTCATAAGGATTGAAGTGACTTGGATGAATATGATCATGGTTGAAACATGTTCATTATTTGAGATGGCTGAGTTCCTATCGGTTTGACAAGGGTAAGAAGGAAATGCAAAAATTGAGGGTTGTTCAAGTGTTGGTCGGAGATATGGTTTGTGGGATCAGATTAGTGTTGGCGATGCATCTCTACAAGGCAGAAAACTTGGTAATTTTCTGGTTGGGGGCCTAAGTCAAAGTCTTCAAGGGTTGGAGGCCCTGCTGGAACTTAAATCAGAATGGAATTTGATGTGTGGGTGATAGGGCATCTACATATGGTCATTTAAATTTTGGTGACTAAAGGGGAGAAACCTTGGAGGTTAATTTAATCAACTGGTGATAGCTGATTGGATTGGGCGGTGGCAGGAATCACAGACGGATTTGAAGTCTTGGTGCAGGCGTTGGTTTCGCTACTAGGGGAGACGGACTTCTCAAAGTTGTTGTTGATTTGATGAGGACATCAAACTCAGGAGGTGTGGGAGGGTTTTTAAGACCCTTAGGCTAGATTGCATTTTAGGATCGAGATTCACCTGGCGGCAACACGGGCTAGTCGCCAGGAAGCGACATTGATCAGGCGCCAGGCAGTGACACGGACCAGTCGTCAGGCAGCGACAAGGATTGGGCGCCAGGCAGCGACATGGACTAGTCGCCAGGCAGCGACACATACTTGAGCTGCTATGTTTATGTGGAATTGTTAGCTGGTCTAAATGTGGGCGACACTGAGCTGGGAGCTAAGTTGGGAGTCCAAAATGACTAAGGTATGGTCAAATTATGTAGGCACATGTGTGGCACATGGGGGCTGAGATATATGTATTATATATATATACATAAGTGCTGGAATATGCACTAGTGCGTTGCTGGAATAACTACCTTGCAGTTGAGGCTCAAGGACTTGGTGGGAAATAACTGATTGGAGGCATTCAAAATCAGGAAATTGCTGGCAGTTACTCTGCTGGGGTTGTGTGGGCTGCGTGGGCAATTGCTTTTATTGGGGTTTTGTGGATCAGACTCTCATATATAAATAGATAGGCATTGTGAGAATGTAATCAGATACATGTAGGCATATATGCATTATAACATGTATCAATATGGTAGGCAGTTGGGAAAACGTTTATAAACATATGTTTGGTTGTGTTATTATGCTAGACAATAGCATAAGTCTGAAAGTATAATCGAGTTGTATGCTTATATTGTTGGTCAATAGAAGGTTGAACATTCAGGCTCATAAATCTGTTGTGTCTTTACATTTGCTTGGTAATTAGACACACTTGCACAAATGATTGATTCTTATTGTGCGTTGGTTCAATATTATATCCACTGTGCTTGGATTTTTTGGGGTTGTTGGTGTTGTCGGGGCTTTTGGGGGTTGCTGAGCGACAACTTCTCGGGAAGGCTGACTGCTTGGCACCTAGATTGGCGACTGAGTAGGCGGCATGGATCAGAGAATCCAAGGTTGAATATTTGACCCCGTTCAACTATTAAAACAAAGTTTGGGCTGTATAACTTTTGATATAAAAGCATTTAACACGTAATAAAATACCCAAAAAATACCCCGAACTACACGAAACACATACAGCACATACACCTATTATTTTATGACTAATTACATTTAATAATAAAATAAAAACATATAATATTCATTTATTATGATATTAAACAGTCATAATTTATCAGCCGTTACATCTTTCCCCCCTAATAGGATTCTGTCCTCAGAATCTCGCTACGAAAATAACTGGGGATAGTTTTCTAACATCTCACTTTCAAATTCCCAGGTTGACTCTTCAACCATAGGGTTTCTCCACAAGACTCGTACTAATGGTACTGACTTATTCCTCTACACTCTTTACTGCTGATCTAAAATTCTTATTGGTTGTTCAACATTTGACAAATCAGCTTGAATTTCTATCGGCTCATATTCTATCACATGCCTCGAATCTGGATTATACATCTTAAGCATTGACACATCGAACACATTATGAATATGCTGCATATAGGGTTATAAGGCTAACTCATATACAACCTTTCCTACTCTCTTCAATATCTCAAACGGACCAACGTAACGCGGGTTAAGTTTGCCTTTTTTGCCAAATCTGGTCAATCCTTTCTATGGTGATATATTTATTAACACAATTTCTCCCACATTATAACCCATATCCTTTCTGGCTTGGTCTGCATATTTCCCTTGATGATTCTGTGCTGCTTCCAGTCACTTCTGAATAAGTTCCACTTTTTCTTTAGTTTGCTGGATCAATTATGGACTTAGAATCTTCTATTCACCAGCTTCATCCCAACTTACTGGAGATCTAAATTTCCTCCTATTGAAGGCCTCATAGGGTGGCATTCCAATGCTTGCATGATAGCTGTTATTGTAAGAAAATTCCACAAACGATAAATGTTCGTCCCAACTGCCTTCAAAGTCCAATGCACATACTCTTAGCATATCTTTAATTGTATGGATTTTTCTTTCACATTTCCCGTCCGTCTATGGATGGTATGCGGTGCTCATATTTAACTTGGTGCCCAAGCATTATTAAAATTATCTTCAGAATCTCGAATTGAAATGAGGATCTCGATCAAAAATGATTGATACAGGAACTCTATTTCACATCACGATTTCCTTGAGATATAAATGCACTAGCTTGTCAAGTGAAAATCTTTCATTGATCGGAAGAAAATGTGCTGACTTCGTTAGTCTGTCGATATCCTTGAGATATAAATGCACTAGCTTGCATCATGATTTGCCCTTGTTCTTGGAAGTCCTACTACGAAATCCATCACAAGATGTTCCCATTTCCATTCTGGAATATCCGGTGGTTGCAGTAATCCACTTGGGCGTTGATGTTCTGCCTTGACTCATTGACACATATAACATTTACTTACCCATTCTGCTATTTCCTTCTTCATGTTTGGCCACCAAAAGTTTTCTTTCCGATCCCTGTACATTTTTGTACTTCCTGGATGTATAGAGTATCTTGAGCTGTGTACGTCTCATAAGATTTCTTCTTTCAATTCTGCTACATTAGGTACCCATATTCTCGAGGAAAATTATAGGATTCCATTCTCGTCTTTCTGACTCATAATTTCTTCCCCTGTTAAGATTTCACTTTCATTATTTATTATCTCTTCTTGATATATTTGAATCTTTTCCAACAATTCTGGTTGAAACGTCACTGCATAATTCATCTCAGTGGACACTTCTAGAATATGAACTTCAATTTTTAATTTCTCCAATTCTCGGATTAACTATTCGGAAGAAGTTAGCACGTTCAACTTTTCTTTTCTAGCTCAGTGCATCTGCTACAACATTTGCCTTTCCCGGGTGATAGTTTATTGACATATCGTAATCCTTGATTAATTATATCCATCATTTTTACCTCATGTTGAGCTCCTTCTGAGTGAAAATATACTTCAAGCTTTTGTGATCAGCGTAAATTTCACACTTCTTACCGTACAGATAATGTTTTCAAAGTTTTAGTGCGAAGACAATGGCAGCTAATTCCAAGTCATGCATCGTATATTTCTGCTCGTGAGACTTCAATTGTCTGGAAGCATATGCGATCACGTTACCATGCTGCATCAGTACACATCCTAGTCCTCTGTAGGAAGCGTCAATGTAGATAACAAAGTCTCCTTGATCATCTGGAAAAACCAATACAGGTGCGGTTACCGATCGATTCTTCAATTCTTCGAATTTTTTTTCGCATTTCTCATTCCAGATAAACTTTTCGTTCTTTCGAGTCAACTTGGTTAATGGCGTAGCTATTTTTACAAAGTCTTTAACGAATCTTCGATAATAACCAGCCAATCCCATGAAACTCCTGACTTTTGTAGGCGTCTTCGATCTTTCCCTATTCAAAATTACTTCAATCTTTGCTGGATTAACTTTAATTCCTTCAATACTGATTACATGACCTAAAATTTGAACTTCTCTTAACCAAAATTCGCAATTATAGAATTTCACGTAAAGTTGTTCTTTCCTTAAAATCTACAAAGCAATTCTTAGGTGCATCCTCTTCCTTATTCTTCAATTGATGGTAGCCTGATCTTAAATCAATCTTTGAGAACCATGCTTCTCCCTTCTGTTGATCAAACAAATCATTAATCCTTGGTAATGGATATCTATTCTTAATAGTCAACTTGTTCAACTCCTAATAGTCAATACACAATCGCATACTACCGTCCTTCTTCTTGATAAACAGTGTTGGTGCACCCCATTGGGATACACTAGGTCTTATAATTCCTCTGTCCAAAATATCTTGTAATTGCGTCATCAATTCTTTCATCTTAACTGGTGCCATTCTATATGGTACTTTAGAAACTGGTTCAATACGTGGCGCTAAATCGATGGTAAACTCAATTTCACGATCCGGTGGTAACCTTGGAAGTTCATCAAGAAATACATCTAAAAACTCACACACAACCAAAATGTCTTCAATTCTTGGACCTTCCTTTCTAACATTCAACACATAGGCTAGATAAGCTTTACATCTTTGATGTAACAATAGTTTAGTCTGCATTATTGTGAGGAATCTCTTCTTCTGTTTCTCACCCCTAAATATTACCCTTGTGTCGTCTGCATTCGTAGATTCACTTTCTTATTTGCACAGTCAGTTTAGGAATTATAACCGGCTAACCAATCCATTCCTAATATAACATCAAATTCTTCCAACTTGAAAAGTATCAAGTCAGCGGAAAAGTGATGTCCTGCTATTTCGATGTCACACTCTGGACACACCGATCTACGGGAACTTGATCATCATTGGATAACTTTATGATTAACGTCTCACCCAACCACTGAATTTCACAACATAACTTATCAAAAATTTCTTCGGAGATAAAAGATCTTGTAGATCCGGAATCAATTAATACTTTTTCATTTACAGAGTTCACAGAATGCGTACCCGCCACTATGCTCGGATTATGCCCTGCTTCCTTCATTGTCATGTTGAAAGTCCTTGCCTTAGACTGATTCTGTTGTGGTGGTGGCGGTGGTGCCATAATCCTCAGAATACTTGCTACCATAGCTGGTCCTTTACAATCCCTAGCAATATGTCATTTCCTCCCACATTGGAAACACATAACCTCTGTCTTCCATATTGGATATTCATGGGCATAGTGTCCTTTCTTCTTATATTTGAAACACGTAACATTCGGCTTATTGCAAACACCCGTATGTTTTCGACCATATATCTTACATTCTAATAGTGGTGGTCTTAATATCCTGTGCTGATTTGGAACATCAAAAGGATTACTTGCTCTTTGATTCCCCTAGTCTGACCTCCTAAGATTTATATTTGTCTGGTCCCGAAATCCCGGCTTAACTGCTCTGAAAATTCCCTTGTACCCTTTCCTTTTGGGACATCTCACTCTCTTCTTCGATTATCATGGCCTTCTGAACTACAACCGTATATGTTGTCAACTTAAACACTGCTACTCCACTGCAAATCCATGACTTCAAACCCTGTTGAAATATCTTCGCTCACTTCTCCTCTATATCTCTTTGCTCTGGCACAAACCTCGACAATTCAGTAAACTTGGCTTAATATTCAGCCATTGACATGTTCCCTTGTTTTATTTCCAGAAACTTTATTTTCATCTGGTTCTTCATGTAGCGGGGAAAATACTTCTCCAAAAATAACTCAGTGAACCTATCTCACGTCACAATGTCGGTATCCTCTAAAGCCTTCTTCGACTCCCACCAATAGTTAGCTTCTCCTTTCAGGAAATAACTGGAAAATTCAATTTTCTGACCTGTCTTCGATCTTTACTAGCGCAAATGCTTTCTCAATCTCCTTTAGCCATGTCCTGGCTTTGGTAGGATCTACAGAACCTTCAAATTCTAGTGGTTTCACTGACTGGAATTGCTTAAAGGTTATAGTAGGCACGACTGGTGGTGGTACTTGTGGTACATTTTGAGGTGGCTGCTACAACATCTGTTGTTGGAATTGTTGTTACTACTGTTGCATTGGTTGTTGCCTCATAACAATCTGTTATTGCATTAAATGGAGCATCTGGTTCATGGTATGGTTATTTTGTTCCTCAGGGTCGTTATTGGAAGACTCAGATCTAGTCTTTCTTTTAGGTGCCATTTTCTGGTGATAAGAAAAGTAATTCATTTAATAATCCATTAAACAGTTGATAATAAATAAGAAACAATTTAACTTTTATTGGAACAGAAGATTTTAATAAATCAAACACTTTTTTTATAGCTCTGTTCCACATGACATGATTATCAAATAATTTGCTTGTCCTTTCACAAGTCAAACATAATTTAAAAATATGAATAGGGACTATAGGACAATTAAGGAAATGTAAATACTATAAAACTGAAGTTTAAATAAATAAAAGAAAAGAGGTTAAAAAAGGTTTATTCTATATAACAACACCAGCGTCAGGTGTGAGTGCTTGATACAAAAGTCTGCCAAATACTACTGCCAGATACAAACCAAAATTATGAGATAGACACGCCTAATATCACTACTACTACCATGCCTGCCTCTCTCTCTCTATATATATATATCACATATCATACAATCAAATCTAACTACCTAACCCTGTCTCAGAAACCCGGTGGTACACGATCCACCTCCTGATGGAGCGTCTCCAGAATCGACTGAACAAGTCTAACTGCCCGATGGAACTCTGCATAAGTATGGGTGCCCTCATGTCTCAACTCTCCCAACTCCCGGGAAGCTCCTCGGTATATCTGTATGAGTTTCTCCCTCAAAAAATAATCTGGCCGCAACACTGCTAATTGATCGGTCTCTCGCTGATCTATCAAACCAAGTATCTCTCGACATTGTGCCCTCCAAACCTGCTGATCCGCATGCATACTGGCAAACTCATGATAAGGTAAGGTACTGGGCTCTCCCATCTCTCCCACTGATCCCCTGGATGGTACTCTCATTGCCTCGGTAATATCATGTTGAATAATCTTTGGTGCTGAATCCATAGGAACTACGGGCTAGTCTACCTCATGCTCTCCCATGTACCCCATCAGTGGCATCTAAAATATCTCGAGAACAGGAGCATATACTGCTAGAGGAACCGGAGCAAATACCGGTTGTAGCTAGGGCTCAAAAACCTGAGGATAGTGATAATTTGTGAGTAACTGTTGCTCGAAATCCAACGGATACTATACCAGATCAGGTATCTGTGGTGCTGGTGCTTTACTACTGCCTGCTCTCTATGCTTACAATCTGAAGAGGTCTTCATTTGATAAAATAATCATAACACAAGGAAAGGTCAACTTCCCATTCCTAGAACTTACAAATTTCTAACCTATAATCTAACAAAGACCCTAATAATCCTATTTCTATCTTATGTGATCTTCCTATCCTATCTTAGTCCTAGTGTTCTTGTTTCAGGGACCAAAACCTATAGCTCTGATGCCAAACTGTAACGCCCTCCAAATCCGGGGTTTAGATCTGGGGGTTACTTGCCAACTACCAACACATCTCAATATTTACAGTGATTATATAAACATACATCTAACCCCTTCTTACTACTACTCAGGATCTTTGAGGTTAAGGTATGAAGACAAAAACACAACACTACCTTTATTACATTCTCAAATTCAAAATATTACAAACATTTCTTTATTACAAACCAGCTATATTCATTTTATTCAAACACACACAACAACTAACCAGGCTAAACCTGTTTTGGTAGTTCAAAGCTTTCTTCCTGAATCGGGATTAGCACCCTTGGTGCCAGAGGGTCCCGCCTTTTCACTCACCTATTTACTATACTGGTGTGAATAGGCTTCATTCTCGGATTTTACTGAAAGATAAAGTGAGTAACAACAAAAAGGTGAGCCATAATTTCTCAACAAGTTCACAATATGTATAGAGTATCATAAGAAAGTCAAGTGAATCTGATATGCAACAGATAATCAGATTCTATAAGTATTCATGTATTTTGTAATGAATAAATAAGGCCGCTATCGGAGATTACCAATAAACTAGACTAGACAAAAAAATCAACATATGCACTGTAACCTTCTGATTAGTCAGGATACAGTGTGGATCCATACCGATCTATATAGACCTACCATCATATCGGGTACCCAGACCTATTTTGGCCTCATATCAAAGGGTCCAGCCATCTTTGGCCCTGATCGTAACCATCCAGTCCATAAGATAAGCTTCTGGAATAATCAGTATGCTTCGATGTTATCCCAACATCAAAGTATATATCAGGATATAAATGGTGTGTAAACTATTGGAACATGAATAGAGTATTCAACGTATCAAGAATAATTAGAAGCAAAATATAGTATGATCAAAGAACAGTAATTGTGTTTCAGTGAATTTGAATTTGAATAAAAGTTATCAATATTCAGTGTATCATGAACTTGGATCAGGTATAAAATTAAACATAACAATTCATAATTCTAAATTTAGAATTGGGGAAAACTTGCCTGATATGTGATCTATTCCAAATCTATCACTTCTATCTATCACTGACTTGGACTGCCTCGCTGGATTCATAACTATCAAGGAAAGATGCCAATTTAATTTACTTGTACCTCAATCGTATATCAATCAGAATCCACACAACCCTTATTGTCTACCCGCATGATACTAATAGATTTGTATAATAATTAACTAGCATTTAAGACTCAATTAACAACATAAATCACATATCACACAAGTCAGGTAGTCATCATCTTTAAAACATTTTTAGAATTGAAATCGAGTCATTATTCGCATTATTGAACAATCTCTAACTCGTTTCCTAATTTTTAGAATTATTTAGGCTCATATTCCTAAATAATTGGGTCTATAAATAAATACATATTGAAATATGACTAGTTTTTGAAAGAAATTAAGATTTAAAACTATTTTTATAGGAAACAGATCATTTTTCTGAATTTAGGAGCGTTCGTGTCATTTAAAACGGACAAACGCTTAAATTAATATTCAATTAATAAGAATAATTCAATTATTATTCCAAATAAATAATTAAATATTAATTATATTTTTAAATAATTACTTAGAGAAAATTGGAATGAAAAATGATTTTCCATAGTTTTTTGGAATTTAAATGAATTTAAAACAAATTATTCAAATAAATCAATTAATTATCAAAAGAATTAATCAATTTAAATAAATAATAAATAATTTTCAAATTTTGAAAAATAATTCTGATTTATTTATAAAATAAATAAATTAATTATTTGAAATAATTAATCAATTTTGTAAATAAATAAAACTGATTTTTGATTTATTTTAAAAATAAAATTCCAGAAACATAATTCTGAAATTGGATTTGGGGTAAACAAGATCAAAATCGGGTTAGAAAACAGTTTGTAACTGTTGGATTTTAAACGCAGCGGGGGCATGACAAAACACTTTTACACATATAAAATCCAAATAAAAGCATATAGATCATGAATAAAAATTCGAGGGATCGAATCTAACCTTTAAAAATAATTCGGAGACAGCGATCAGAGATCCTTAGCAGTTGCTCCTCAAGTGTGAAGCACTCCACCGGTATCCACCAAGAAAACGATGTTAAGGAGGAGGAAGGAGGTGGAGAGAATTGAGTTTTCCAAACTTTTTGGGTTTTGTATGGGTTAGAATAAAATTAGGGTCTATAATAGTGTATTTATAGGCAAAAGTTTTAGCTGAAATTTTCCCATAAATATTATTATTATTATCCCATTTATTATTCTCATTGATAATTAAAACACCTTTTAATCATTAATCCTTTTTCTAAACACTTTAGAAATAATTCTCTCTCTTGATTTAATTTCCAAAAATTAAATCCTTTAATTAATAATATTAAGAACTTTTCTTAATTAATTTATAATCAATTAAATCTCATTTAATCAATTATTAAATTTGCCAATTAATTATTTATTTCATAAATAAATAATTATTAGCCATTATTAATTAATTCCTCCACCATTAAATCATTCTCTTTTTATGGTGTGACCCTGTAGGTTCAATATTAAGCCGGTAGTAGAAATAAATAATAATAAAACTATTTTATCATTATTTATATAAATTCTCTAATTTATTAAATATGATTAATTAATTAATCACATTTATTCTACATCGTGAGGGATACTTCTCAGCATATCGCGACTATCTGGATAATATGAATTCACTGCTTAGAATATCAAGAACCTATTCAGTGAATAGTTACCGTACAATAAACTTCTTCTACCCTACAATGTCCCGATTAAATACAAGGCATGGATCTCGTGTCAAGCCTATCTAATTCAATCACTTGCTTACCATTTACTATGCGTAGTTCTATGCAAATTAAAAAACTCCTTTCTAATTTCATTCACTCTGGCCAGAGATTCCTGAACTAGCATAAGTGGATCAGCCTTGAACATTCGCTTCCTTCACTGGAAGGGGTAGATCCTTTATTGATCATACACTATCTTCGTGTACAAATTCTTATACCCAAAAGAGCCCTAATAATATTCCCTGGAGACTAAGAACTAAACCAAAGCATAGTTCAGTGTACACAAGATGACTATGATGACCTCAAGTCTAAGGATACTTGTACAACTATCACTATGTGAACAACTGCTGACACGTGAGTGAACTCCATCAGTTGTTCAGCTGTGCGAGTCATGTTCAGTGAACTTATTCTATAATAAGCACCTACATACTAGCTATAGTGTCACCACATAAATGTCTATGAGAACAGACATCCTTCATAATGAAGCAAGCATAATATGTACCGATCTTTGTGGATTATTAATTACCAGTTAGTAATCTTATGACCAGGAACTATTTAAGTTTAGAGTTATCATCTTTTTAGGTCTCACTATTATGATCTCATCATAATCCATAAAAAGCTTTACTCTAAACTATGGTATATCTTATTTAAACACTTAAATAGATAAAGCCCGTAATAAAAACAAAACAAGTCTTTTATTAATATCAATGAAATCAAAACAGATTACATAAAAGTTATTCCTAAATCCTTATACATGATTGGACTTAGGACATATTCCTTTCAATCTCCCACTTGTACTAAAGCCAATCACTCTGGTATCTAATACCCATCTTGTCTTTATGATGATCAAAGTGACTTTCATAAAGTAGCTTTGTGAGTGGGTCTGCTATGTTGTTATGTGTGTCAACTCTAATTCAATACAATACAAGAAATGTTACCGCGCTCCCACTAACCCTTTTGTAGACGCATGGTTCAACTACGTTTTTTGATAAAATCAAACTCTTTGATTGTCTCATCAAAACGAATGTTCCATCTTTCGAGAAGCTTGCTTTAAACCACATATGGTTCGCAGCAGCTTACACACTAGGTTTTCATTTCCCTTGGAAAGAAAACCATCTGGCTATTTGCCAGATCACATAGTCGTAGTAAGCAGCATTCGCAAGCAAAATCCGAACTGATTTTAACAGGGCTACAGGTAAAAGGTTTCATCAAAGTCAATCCATTGCCTTTGTTTGAATCCTTTTCCCAAAAGCCTGGCCTTAAAGGTCTCCACCTGGCCATCTGCTATAATCTATCTTTTGTATACCGTATACATAGATTCCATTCTGGATTTCATGGCACTATGCCATTTCTCTGAGTCAACACTACTCATAGCCTCATTACAGGTCACAGGGTCGTCGTCATTAATGATCGACAACTCATTGTCATTCTCAATGACAAGGCCATATTACCTCTCAGGGTATGAAAGAATTTCTCACCATATTGTTTCCTCAGAGTGGTGGTTGGGGATAGTAGTCTAAGTTCTGTCTAGAAAGGTCCATAAATTGTTGTATAGGAGTGCCGTCTCGGGTCTCTTTTCCTTACTCGACTTTCTGTTTCCTTAGTATGAAATGTTTCATCCTTCTCCCATACTTGGGGTTATCTTATACATTTTAAATCCTCATTTTCCACTTCATTATGTTATGGGTTCATTCTATCTTGATGGCGACCTCCCTGACTATCACGTTCAGGTTTTGCTCTAAATCATATTCCTCAAACTAGCTTTCATTTAAGATCCCATCTTTAAGCTCTTGAACATTTGGAACCCAAATTCTGTAGGAATACCTCATTATTCCTTTCTCATCTTTCTCGGTATGGATCTCTTCTCCAGTCATTGACTCTCTGCCTTCATTCATCACTTTTTCTGGCAGAATATGTTCTTTTCCAAAAATTCGGTCTGTATTGCAATCTCAAACAGCTTTTCGGTACCGGCTCCGGTTACCTTCACTTCTATTTCCATTTTCTCAAAATCTCTTATAAACTCTCCCAAAGACATTATCATCTTGAGTCTCTCCTTTTTACTAAGGGCATCAGCCACCACATTGGCTTTCCCTGAATGATAAAGAATCTCCCAATCATAATTCTTGATTAGCTCTAACCGCCTCCTCTGGCGTATGTTGAGCTCTTTCTGTGTGAAAATGCACTAGAGCACTTATGGCTTGTGTAAATCTCGTACTTCTCTCCATACAAGTAGTGCCTCCAATCTCTAGGGAAAAACTATTGCCACGAGCCCAAGCTCATGGGTGGGGATATCGAATTTTATATTCCTTAATTGTCTTGACGCGTACGCGATTACCTTGTTGTGCTGTGTAAGAAGCACCCTAATTCCTTATGCGAAGCGTCACTACACTTGACAAAATCTCATTTTCCATCCGGCAACGCCAACATAGGAAACGTCACCAACCTTTGCTTCGGTTCTTAAAAGTTGTTCTCGCATTTCTCTGTCCATTCGAACTTCTCAGTCTTACGAGTAAGCCGCGTTAAAGGGGCTACTATCTTTACAAACTTGAATGAACCTCCGGTAATGACCGGCCAATCCTACCTCTGGGAGTTGCCCTAACCATGGTCATCAATTCCTCAGTGGTCCTTTATTCATTCTTGTCAGGATCCTTCACGGGATTCTCCTCAGCAATAATCCCTTCTAGGACAACATCCTCAACCGCTACATCCTCAATATCAACATCATCCGGTCCTGCGTTAGGACGCTCTATCGGATCCACAATCCAATCTCCAATTAGTAATAAAACATCATCGCGCTGTTGCTCCTCAACCTCAAGGTTCGGAGTCCCGCTACCATATACGATAACGAACTACGCTTCTATCACGATATTTATAAGGGTTCCCATAAGGGTTTTAACTGTCAATACTACGTTAGGTAGCCCGCTATGAACTTGGCAAGAGTTCTTATTATCTTAGTTATTATCTTAACGTCACATCATCTCTGAGGTTTATAACTCTTAGCTCTGATACCACTTCTGTAACACCCCCAAATCCGGGGTCGGGGATCCAGGCTGTCACGAGTTCCATTTTCCTTAATAATCACCCAATCTAAATAAATAATTAACTACTCTGTACTGTGACCCCACAATAAACACACACACCACAAGTTATAGTCTCAGAGATGAACATCCAAAAATAATCACAAGTCATTTTATTCCACAATTATCTGCCAATACACCTTAAAAGGTTTTCTGAATAAATTTACAATTTCTTTTCCATTATTACAATTCATAAGTATACATAAATCTGGTACATCAAAAGTTGAAGCCTAGTCTATTGGTAGTTCCCACCTTAGCTACAGCGACTTCAATGCCTATAGGAAGCTGCAGAACGTTTCCTATCCGCTCGCGAATTGGGAGCTTGGTCCTGTTCATCTTGTCTATCTGATGTTGTGTGATGAAAGAAGAAAGCAAGGGTGAGCAGCAAGCCCACCAAAATAATATGTATAATGATTAACAATATATGAGCCTTCTCATAGTACTCATGAAGGTCTTGGTCAAAAGAAATGAACCAAGTTGATATCTTAATGCGATGAAGTCGCAAAATATTCAGTATATATACATATATACTTTTCAAAATATTGGAAGTCCTCTTCCATGCATAATACACACAGAGTTCCAGTGTATAACTGTATAAAAATATCGTTGCAAGGCGATCTCATATATCTAACCTTGTCTCAACGTTTTTCTGAAAATCTTTGTCATGCATAAGATAATCATTTACTAGATATAAGTTTAAAAGATGAAGTTACAAGATACTCCAATATACTTATATCTTTTCCAAATACTACTTGAACTACCACCGTTCAAGTTATAATTAGTTTCAAAAGTTCATCACGTAGATGAGACTACAAGACCAGATTTGAATAGATTAAATCTTTAAAATATCATCAAAATAAAATGAAGTTACGAGATACTTCATTTGATGCAAACATCATTTTGAAAACTTGACCCTGCCAACACTCAACAATCGCCCAATCGTAGCCTTTCTATCGAAGTGCTCTAGGTAGTGTTGCAGAAATATCCAATTGGATGATGAACTCATTACGGGAGTTTGCCGCGCCAGGAAGACCACTTACGATGATCAGTCGTAGTAGTGCAACCCCACCATTTTCTACATGTAGAGGAGAACCTGTCGGATTTACTTTTCAACCGAACACTGAACTCCTAAGGAATGGACCGCCTTAGCGGAACTTCCAGGCCATTTGGGCCAATATAATAAGGCTGGGCCGGCGCCACTCGACCACTTACGCCACTCCTCGTTCAGATGAAATCCATGACTCTGAAACGTAAAGCTCGTTCCCCCTTTCCCCAAGTAGAAACTTGTTGATACGGCTCCATCAAGAAGTCGTATCTAGTTGGAAAGGAGAACTCACCGATATTTCCCAGGCGATGCCTGTTAATGGATTAACTTGTTCCAAGAATTTTACTTCCCGAGTGTTGGGTAAGTAATCAATTCATTTATCAAAACAACAACCTTGTTGCGAATATAAAACACACCACAGAGCCGGATCCCTCAGGTTTTGAGCGAGTATTTAAATCCCCTTCGAAAGGAGGATCTTAAATATAAAAATGAGTTTTGGGATCCGCTCTAACTTTTAAAAATCATTTTGAAGACTCGCAAAACATTTTTAAGAATGTTTGGAGTGATGCTGATTTAACAAAATAAATCAGTCCCAATATATTAGAAAATATCTGAATATTATTATTTGAATAATATTCCCATAAAGAATAATCTTTATAAAAATAATTGAAGTAGAAGTTTTAAAACTTATACTTGAAATGAATAGTAAATAATCAAGATATACTTATACGAAAGTAATATCTTTATTTGAATATCAAAAGTAAGTTTGATTATCGAACATTATTCTTTAATAAGGTAAAGAATATTAATAAATAATAAGCGGAGTCATAATACCTCGAATGAATATTATAAATAATATTCATTAAATAAAATAAAGGAGTCATACATCCTCAAATGAATATCCAAGTAATATTCAATAAATAATATAAAGGAGTCATAAGTCCTCGAATGAATATTCAACATAATATTCATTAATAAAATAAAGGAGTCATAAGTCCTCGAATGAATATTCAAGATAATATTCATTAATAAAATAAAGTTATCGAATAAACCTTATTCGATTAATAGCTTTGAAAACTATAACCATATATATATAATATATATATATATATATATAATCTACTCGGGATCCTCGACTCCCGGTTTTAGAAAATGTTTTCACCTTTGGGTCCCTATACTAAGGGTATATGCAAATTACCGCTATTCTCTAGCATAGGTATTATCAACTGAACCAACATATATATATGGCAAGAATACGAAACAGGCATGCATATGTACCATATCACATGCTACAATATATCGCAAAAATTTGCTAATAACCATCATGCATCTATTACAAGATAATGCATATACAAGTGTATACATCACAACAACAGTATAACGGGTAGAAAACTTGCCTGAGCGACAAGGGGTTACGAATGGCTCGGGACGAGTCTGGTAACCTATAAGCAACAAGTAAGTTGGAATTAAACCAAAGTCACTTGTAAATCTATACTCTAACCAACTCAGACTCTAACGCTCGTTTTGCGCTTAACGATTTACTTAAGTCGCTCGAGTACCCTCGGCTCCACCATTTTTAATAAATTACCCATTACGAGTTTTAAAGCGATTCTTTCGCGAGTGCCTTACCAACTGCCTAATCCACTTAACATAATTGTTTCATACTCCAATTAGTCATTTAAGGTCTTTAACCAAGGTTTCAAAGTAAGGCGAGGGGTAAGGGTTCGTTTGCGAAACGTCGTTACTTAAAACAGCCGTTTCTCCTAAACCGTTCATCGGAATCAAACGAACCACATATCAAAACGAAGCTCGTAACATGAACTATCTAAACATGGCAATGGTCAAAACCAAGCAGTGAGTTCAAGGGTTCTGATGTTAAGAACAAAAACAGTCTACGGTAAATCGGGCATTACGACGACTATGTTTACGCGATTACCCAATTTTAAACCACTCCAAATCATCTCACAATCAACCCACAATCACAACTCAATCAAAACTCCATCCATACTTTATCATAACAGCCCCAACAACTCAACATTAACAATTTATACTATTCTTTATCATGAATTTAAACTACACTTAAGTTCATTAACCAACAACCAAGATTTACAACTCCAAAAACATCCCAAAACCAACTAATCTCTACATACACAACCATCAAGCCTCTCATGAACTAGAATACTCATATTATGCTCTTAACATTCAATAACAAAGCTTGGTTAAGAGATTATACCTTCCTTGAAGCTTCTTAACACAACACAAGAGCTTTGAATGCCTAAAGAACCTTGATCCTTGCTTGTATAACCTTAAACTTTCATAAAAATTCAAGAAAACTAAAGTTATTTCTTGAAGGTTACTATTCACCATCTTCTTCCTTGATTTATTGGAAGAGATTGTGAAGGAATTAGGAGCTTAAACTTATAGGATATCCATATCTATGTACAAGGAACCTTAGATAATTACCTTGTGATTTAACAATGCTTGGAACTTGATTTTTGGAAATTTCTTCTTTGAAAAAGAAGAAAAGCCGAGAGCAAGTTGGAAGAAAGAGAGATTTTTGTGTTTTTGCTTTGATTTGATTCTTTGGTTGGTTGTTTTTGATTTTTTTTGGGTAATTACCTTTCTAACCTTGACTTTGTGTGGTTATAAACCAACCACATCTCCTTCCTCCCTATGTCATGCTTATGTCATCATGTGATGTCATCCTCCCCTCTTTGTCCTCTTCTCATTGGTTGGATGACATCATCCCCTCTAATCTCTTTGATTAACTTCCTAATTCTTTGCCTAATGACCGCTGATCTGTTATACGGTTCGCTTAACTTTCGTTTTTGTTTATCGTTTGAGGGATCATACCCGGGATCTTATTACTTGGGTTTCCTTAACCTTTCTCAATACATTATAATCCTTTTATGATCCTCTCTTATAATCCTTTAATTTAAATCCTTTTTATCCTGTTACCTTATACTTAATTCTTTCCGTATCTAGTGGATTTCCGGGAAAAATCAAAGTGTTCGAATTTGGATTCTGACGATCTTTACATACACTTATTTATTGTATAGAGTACTAATAATATCCCAGAAGATCAATAACAGAACCCCTACATAGTGTGGCATGAAAAGTTTTCTCATTCAGCATAATCTGCAAAATCACTATTCATAAGGGTTTCAAAAATTTCCAAAAATTGGGGTTATTACAATCTCCCCTCTTTAAAAGGATTCTGTCCCGGAATCAGATAGAAAATAAATATTGATACTTTCTTAACATTGCACTTTCTAACTCTCGAGTAAATTTTCCCACATTGTGGTTCTTCCATCAAACTCTGAATAGTTTGATAACCCTTCTCCTAAGCACTTGTTCCTTTTTACTCTATAACCCTTCCTGGTTGCTCCATATAGGTTACGTCGGGTTGCGTGTCTATGCGCTCATATGCCCCTATTTATCTGGCATCTGAATTATACTTCCTTAACATTGATACGTGGAACACGTTATGACTTGCTACATGTTCGGGGGTAGGGCTAGCTCATATGCTAACTTCCCAAAACTTCTTAATATATCCAAGGGTCCAACAAATTGTAGACTTAGCTTTCCTTTCTTTCCGAACCTCATCAATCATTTCCAAGGGATACCTATAACATTACTAGGTCCCCTATTTCATATTCTTTGTCCTTTTGAGTCAAATCAGCATACCTCTTATGTCCATCTTGGGTTACTACCAGCCGTCCTCTAATTAGATCTATTATATCCCTGGTCCTTTGGACTACTGCGGGTCTGAGCATCTTGCGCTCTACAACTTCATCCTAACATAAGGGAGATCGACATTGTCTTCCCTCAAGGATCTCATAAGGCGATACCTCAATAATGACATATGATCTATTGTCGTAAGAAAACTCAATCCGTGTTAAGTGATCATTCCAATTTCTTTCAAGTCTATTGCACAGACTCTCATTATAGCTTTTAGCATTAGAGCTTTTACTTCTCAATACCCATTCTTTTCGAGTTCGTAATCTCTACTACCTTCCGTTCCTAATATTATACCGGTTATACTTTTGCTCGTTAGCGTTCTATAACCTTTTAGTAACCACGTCAACCTTAGTATCACGAATGTGTTTCCATTCCGAATACCACCATAACTTTACTACTCCTTTTTCAGCTGTTTCTATTTTTGAAAGCTTGATCCATCATATAGAAGTAAAAGAATTCATTGAGAGATCACTATGATCATGAACACTTGTTACATTGCATAGTTAGTACAGAAGGTGGCCAACCTTTAGTACTTGACAAGCAATTAAACAATAGTTGGTATCCTACTCGGCTTCTATCACACAGATAGATAGTCATTCGGCAATACCTCCCCTTCTGGAAGGGTTGTTCTTCTCAGTTTATATGAAATGAAAAGAAGAGAAAAGAACGAATTGAAGAGAATTGTAAATATATATAAAAATATACTGCCACAAAATATCTGGCTTGGAATCTACCTCTGAACTATAGAGGTTTGTCATAGGAGAACAAAACACATATGTATTTATATCAACATCAAGTATTATAGCATCGTATTTCACATGCCTAAATATTTTCGCTATCCCATCCATCATTCTATGGACCCATGCTCTTCCTCGAGCTTATACACAATCACCTTTGAAACTCCCTCGATATCGAAAATCGAATCTGGGATCTCATTCTAGACATCATCATTACTAGAATTCTATGCTTGCACCGCAACCTTCCTCGTATAATAATACGACTCTCTATTGATAAGAAAGAATAAATATTCAATAGGTAGATACTCTACTTAATTAGTCTATCAATGATAACTTATACACTACCACGACCCGATTAGTGGTACTTAATCTCTACACCCATTCCAATACAACTCTCACGGTTGTAATCAGCTCATTACTCACAGAATCATTGCTGCCTTACTATGGTCCACCACTGACCTACTGTAGTCATTCATTTTCCATGAAGTCTTAATAGCTAACCATACGGAGTCCATACATCTCGTATCTAATTCTTCTAAGGAGGTAACATAATCACCATTCATGATTCATGAAGAATACTCCTGATCCTGCCATACATACATGACATGAAGCAGATAAAATTGTAGAAGAGTTTCAATTAAAGCAACGATAGCAGGTTAATACAATTCTTAATCATATGCCTTCGATAGAAGACTTAACTCAAAGGTTCGTTTAGTCCTTTTGAAATATGGTCCAGGCTCATTCTCAAGATAGTACCTTCTAAGATAGATAGCCCGTTCATGGCGATTACACGAATTAAACCTTTACCAACTATTATTACGGTTGGGTATTGCACAGTCATCAGAAGGAATGTCAATCTTCCAAACCATAATACAATCTGCATGGCTTTAACCATCATCACTGTATTCCTTTGGCACAAGCGCCTATAATTATCCTCTTACCTTTAAAGTGTCGACCACCTCTTTGGCCTTTCCTGATAGTAAAATTTCCTTACAGTCAATGTCATTTTAACCACCTCCAAATAAATTTTCTATCTCATTTCAATCACAGCTTATGTGAAGATGTTTTCCTTAAAATCAGATGAGTAAAAAAAAATACCATTTTTCCATAAGTTATTGCCTCAGTCTTTAGAGGTTAATCACTGTCACGACTGGCTCTCAATCATAATTAGAACATCTTTTTATCTTAAGTCCTAATTGCCCTGAACAACTTCGACCATTACTGGTTCGATCCATACCTTCTCGTGGTTTAACACGTGCCTCACTTGGCATCATTATAATTACGTCATATTTCCTTTATCAACATTTCTATTCTTGAGAATTTTGAATTTTACCTTTCTCCTTGTAAAACCTCTAAGGTTATCCTTGAATCATTCCTCCTGTATTCCCTAGATACAGGGCATATCAAGATACCATTTATTAATACTAGAATCATTGTCTATATACTTCTGAAAAATTTCTCCACTGATTCTTACAGGTTGTTATTACCTTAATCCTTTCCAATTCATATTGTCAAAACTCATACTATCCCTATTAAGGGTGAAATGCCAACCTTTATGCATTCCCCTAGGATTCATTTTAAGTTACCAATGTTCTATCCTTAATTCCACCTTTAAAAGGTACCTGCATCCTTCCATGGATAACTCAAGTCATATATCCCTGATAAGCGTGTCTTATTCAATCATTCCCACCTCGATAGTATATGCCTAATTTTCACAATATCATATGTATTCAAAATGAGGTCAATCAATATGGCCTCCAAAAGATAACAACGGTTATCTGCTTTTCTTGCCTAATTTGGTAATGATAACAAGGATGTTCTGGAATATATTGGTCGTGTTCAACGTGAACCTCTTCTTAATAATTCCTTATTTACTTTTGTTGTTTATCTCAACAGTCACCTCAATGTTGGGATATCTTTCATATCTGGCATCTCCCTTTCTGGGTATCATGCCACCGGTCTTACACTTCACCTTCTTGAAGGTCACTTCTTTCATCCAATTTTCTTAATTTCTTACTTTCTTGTCTCCTCAGTCTATCCGCGTCTCATTATTTATCCTTCGAATTATCTCAAGGTTTCCTCGAATCCTCCCAACTTACAGGGGATAAAATATATGTATCTCTTATGCCCTCAACCATCAATTTTAACTCATGGTAAATCACCCTCATCCTGACGAATGCATACTTTTCTATTTCTATTGCTACGAGTCTTTAGGGTTTCCTCATACCCAACTCCCTTATCATACCTCAAACTCTATTGCCTTTATATTCCTTTCCACTTCAGTTTCTTTTTATTTTCCTTTCTCTTATCCATATTTCATGAACCAACACAACATAAGTATTGATTTCAAACATCCCGTCATTCTGGATTCGTGTCCTCAGAACGAATCTTGACAACTTTTACAACTTAGATTCATAATTCATTATACTCATCCGCTTGTGTTCTATCTCCAAAGCTTTTACACTATCTCCTTATCTTTGGGAATTACTTTCCCGAAAACAATTGACTGAAATTAAATCAGTTTATTATAATCTCTTGCTTCGTGCCTTCCTTGGCCTTTCACCGGCGGGTGGTCTCAAAAACAGTCTTTTGTGATTCGTCAATCATTTAGAATCTCAAATGATTTCTATATTTCCTCTAGCCAGGCTCTTGCCTCGACTGGGTCAGCTTGTTCCTTGGAACTCTGAGAGCTTAGCGACTTAAAGGTCCTGAAAGAATTTCTCACCACATTGTTTCCTCAGGGTGGTGGTTGGGGATAATAGTCTAAGTTCTGTCTAGAAAGGTCCATAAATTGTCGTATAGGAGTGCCGTCTCGGGTCTCCTTTCCTTACTCGACTTTCGGTTTCCTTAGTATGAAATGTTTCATCCTTCTCCCATACTTGGGGTTATCTTATACATTTTAAATCCTCATTTTCCACTTCATTATGTTATGGGTTCATTCTATCTTGATGGCGACCTTCCTGACTATCACGTTCAGTTTTTGCTCTAAATCATATTCCTCAAACTAGCTTTCATTTAAGATCCCATCTTTAAGCTCTTGAACACTTGGAACCCAAATTCTGTAGGAATACCTCATTATTCCTTTCTCATCTTTCTCGGTATGGATCTCTTCTCCAGTCATTGACTCTCTGCCTTCATTCATCACTTTTTCTGGCACAATATGTTCTTTTCCAAAAATTCGGTCTGTATTGCAATCTCAAACAGCTTTTCGGTACCGGCTCCGGTTACCTTCACTTCTATTTCCATTTTCTCAAAATCTCTTATAAACTCTCCCAAAGACATTATCATCTTGAGTCTCTCCTTTTTACTAAGGGCATCAACCACCACATTGGCTTTCCCTGAATGATAAAGAATCTCCCAATCATAATTCTTGATTAGCTCTAATCGCCTCCTCTGGCGTATGTTGAGCTCTTTCTGCGTGAAAATGCACTAGAGCACTTATGGCTTGTGTAAATCTTGCACTTCTCTCCATACAAGTAGTGCCTCCAATCTTTAGGGCAAAACTATTGCCACGAGCCCAAGCTCATGGGTGGGGATATCGAATTTTATATTCCTTAATTGTCTTGACGCGTACGCGATTACCTTGTTGTGCTGTATAAGAAGCACCCTAATTCCTTATGCGAAGTGTCACTACACTTCACAAAATCTCATTTTCCATCCGGCAACGCCAACATAGGGAACGTCACCAACCTTTGCTTCGGTTCTTAAAAGTTGTTCTCGCATTTCTCTGTCCATTCGAACTTCTCAGTCTTACGAGTAAGCCGCGTTAAAGGGGCTACTATCTTTACAAACTTGAACGAACCTCCGGTAGTGACCGACCAATCCTACCTCTGGGAGTTGCCCTAAGCATGGTCATCAATTCCTCAGTGGTCCTTTATTCATTCTTGTCAGGATCCTTCACGGGATCCTCCTCAGCAACAATCCCTTCTAGGACAACATCCTCAACAAATACATCCTCAATATCAACATCATCCGGTCCTGCGTTAGGACGCTCTATCGGATCCACAATCCGATCTCCAATTAGTAATAAAACATCATCGCGCTGTTGCTCCTCAACCTCAGGGTTCGGAGTCCCGCTACCATATACGATAACGAACTACGCTTCTATCACGATATTTATAAGGGTTCCCATAAGGGTTTTAACTGTCAGTACTACGTTAGGTAGCCCGACTATGAACTTGGCAAGAGTTCTTATTATCTTAGTTATTATCTTAACGTCACATCATCTCTGAGGTTTATAACGCTTAGCTCTGATACCACTTCTGTAACACCACCAAATCCGGGGTCGGGAATCCGGGCTGTCACGAGTTCCATTTTCCTTAATAACACCCAATCTTAATAAATAATCAACTACTCTGTACTGTGACCCCACAATAAACACACACACCACAAGTTATAGTCTCAGAGATGAACATCCAAAAATAATCACAAGTCATTTTATTCCACAATTATCTGCCAATACACCTTAAAAGGTTTTCTGAATAAATTTACATTTTCTTTGCCATTATTACAATTCATAAGTATACATAAATCTGGTACATCAAAAGTTGAGGCCTAGTCTATTGGTAGTTCCCACCTTAGCTACAGCGACTTCAATGCCTATAGGAAGCTGTAGAACGTTTCCTATCCGCTCGCGAATTGGGAGCTTGGTCCTGTTCATCTTGTCTATCTGATGTTGTGTGATGAAAGAAGAAAGCAAGGGTGAACAGCAAGCCTACCAAAATAATATGTATAATGATTAACAATATATGAGCCTTCTCATAGTACTCATGAAGGTCTTGGTCAAAAGAAATGAACCAAGTTGATATCATAATGCGATGAAGTCGCAAAATATTCAGTATATATATACATATATACTTTTCAAAATATTGGAAGTCCTCTTCCATGCATAATACACACAGAGTTCCAGTGTATAACTGTATAAAAATATCGTTGCAAGGTGATCTCATATATCTAACCTTGTCTCAACGTTTTTCTGAAAATCTTTGTCATGCATAAGATAATCATTTACTAGATATAAGTTTAAAAGATGAAGTTACAAGATACTCCAATATACTTATATCTTTTCCAAATACTACTTGAACTACCACCGTTTAAGTTATAATTAGTTTCAAAAGTTCATCACGTAGATGAGACTACAAGACCAGATTTGAATAGATTAAATCTTTAAAATATTATCAAAATAAAATGAAGTTACGAGATACTTCATTTGATGCAAACATCATTTTGAAAACTTGACTCTGCCAACACTCAACAATCGCCCAATCGTAGCCTTTCTATCAAAGTGCTCTGGGTAGTGTTGCAGAAATATCCAATTGGATGATGAACTCATTACGGGAGTTTGCCGCGCCAGGAAGACCACTTACGATGATCAGTCGTAGTAGTGCAAATCCACCATTTTCTACATGTAGAGGAGAACCTGTCGGATTTACTTTTCAACCGAACACTGAACTCCTAAGGAATGGACCGCCTTAGCGGAACTTCCAGGCCATTTGGGCCAATATAATAAGGCTGGGCCGGCGCCACTCGACCACTTACGCCACTCCTAGTTCAGATGAAATCCATGACTCTGAAAACGTAAAGCTCGTTCCCCATTTCCCCAAGTAGAAACTTGTTGATACGGCTCCACCAAGAAGTCGTATCTAGTTGGAAAGGAGAACTCACCGATATTTCCCAGGCGATGCCTGTTAATGGATTAACTTGTTCCAAGAATTTTACTTCCCGAGTGTTGGGTAAGTAATCAATTCATTTATCAAAACAACAACCTTGTTGCGAATATAAAACACACCACAGAGCCGGATCCCTCAGGTTTTGAGCGAGTATTTAAATCCCCTTCGAAAGGAGGATCTTAAATATAAAAATGAGTTTTGGGATCCGCTCTAACTTTTAAAAATCATTTTGAAGACTCGCAAAACATTTTTAAGAATGTTTGGAGTGATGCTAATTTAACAAAATAAATCAGTCCCAATATATTAGAAAATATCTGAATATTATTATTTGAATAATATTCCCATAAAGAATAATCTTTATAAAAATAATTGAAGTAGAAGTTTTAAAACTTATACTTGAAATGAATAGTAAATAATCAAGATATACTTATACGAAAGTAATATCTTTATTTGAATATCAAAAGTAAGTTTGATTATCGAACATTATTCTTTAATAAGGTAAAGAATATTAATAAATAATAAGCGGAGTCATAATACCTCGAATGAATATTATAAATAATATTCATTAAATAAAATAAAGGAGTCATACATCCTCAAATGAATATCCAAGTAATATTCAATAAATAATATAAAGGAGTCATAAGTCCTCGAATGAATATTCAACATAATACTCATTAATAAAATAAAGGAGTCATAAGTCCTCGAATGAATATTCAAGATAATATTCATTAATAAAATAAAGTTATCGAATAAACCTTATTCGATTAATAGCTTTGAAAACTATAACCATATATATATATAAAATATATATATATATATATATAAAATCTACTCGGGATCCTCGACTCCCGGTTTTAGAAAATGTTTTCACCTTTGGGTCCCTATACTAAGGGTATATGCAAATTACCGCTATTCTCTAGCATAGGTATTATCAACTGAACCAACAGATATATATGGCAAGAATACGAAACAGGCATGCATATGTACCATATCACATGCTACAATATATTGCAAGAATTTGCTAATATAACCATCATGCATCTATTACAAGATAATGCATATACAAGTATATACATCACAACAACAGTATAACGGGTAGAAAACTTGCCTGAGCGACTGGGGGTTACGAATGGCTCGGGACGAGTCTGGTAACCTATAAGCAACAAGTAAGTTGGAATTAAACCAAAGTCACTTGTAAATCTATACTCTAACCAACTCAGACTCTAACGCTCGTTTTGCGCTTAACGATTTACTTAAGTCGCTCGAGTACCCTCGGCTCCACCATTTTTAATAAATTACCCATTACGAGTTTTAAAGCGATTCTTTCGCAAGTGCCTTACCAACTGCCTAATCCACTTAACATAATTGTTTCATACTCCAATTAGTCCTTTAAGGTCTTTAACCAAGGTTTCAAAGTAAGGCGAGGGGTAAGGGTTCGTTCGCGAAACGTCGTTACTTAAAACGGCCGTTTCATGAACCACATATCAAAACGAAGCTCATAACATGAACTATCTAAACATGGCAATGGTCAAAACCTAGCAGTGAGTTCAAGGGTTCTGATGTTAAAAACAAAAACAGTCTACGGTAAATCGGGCATTACGACGGCTATGTTTACGCGATTACCCAATTTTAAACCACTCCAAATCATCTCACAATCAACCCACAATCACAACTCAATCAAAACTCCATCCATACTTTATCATAACAGCCCCAACAACTCAACATTAACAATTTATACTATTCTTTATCATGAATTTAAACTACACTTAAGTTCATTAACCAACAACCAAGATTTACAACTCCAAAAACATCCCAAAACCAACTAATCTCTACATACAAAACCATCAAGCCTCTCATGAACTAGAATACTCATATTATGCTCTTAACATTCAATAACAAAGCTTGGTTAAGAGATTATACCTTCCTTGAAGCTTCTTAACACAACACAAGAGCTTTGAATGCCTAAAGAACCTTGATCCTTGCTTGTATAACCCTAAACTTTCATAAAAATTCAAGAAAACTAAAGTTATTTCTTGAAGGTTACTATTCACCATCTTCTTCCTTGATTTATTGGAAGAGATTGTGAAGGAATTAGGAGCTTAAACTTATAGGATATCCATATCTATGTACAAGGAACCTTAGATAATTACCTTGTGATTTAACAATGCTTGGAACTTGATTTTTGGAAATTTCTTCTTTGAAAAAGAAGAAAAGCCGAGAGCAAGCTTGGAAGAAAGAGAGATTTTTGTGTTTTTGCTTTGATTTGATCTTTGGTTGGTTGTTGTTGATTTGTTTTTGGGTAATTACCTTTCTAACCTTGACTTTGTGTGGTTATAAACCAACCACATCTCCTTCCTCCCTATGTCATGCTTATGTCATCATGTGATGTCATCCTCCCCTCTTTGTCCTCTTCTCATTGGTTGGATGACATCATCCCCTCTAATCTCTTTGATTAACTTCCTAATTCTTTGCCTAATGACCGCTGATCTGTTATACGGTTCGCTTAACTTTCGTTTTTGTTTATCGTTTGAGGGATCATACCCGGGATCTTATTACTTGGGTTTCCTTAACCTTTCTCAATACATTATAATCCTTTTATGATCCTCTCTTATAATCCTTTAATTTAAATCCTTTTTATCCTGTTACCTTATACTTAATTCTTTCCGTATCTAGTGGATTTCCGGGAAAAATCAAAGTGTTCGAATTTGGATTCTGACGATCTTTACATACACTTATTTATTGTATAGAGTACTAATAATATCCCAGAAGATCAATAACAGAACCCCTACATAGTGTGGCATGAAAAGTTTTCTCATTCAGCATAATCTGCAAAATCACTATTCATAAGGGTTTCAAAAATTTCCAAAAATTGGGGTTATTACAATTATTCTCATTAATAATTAAAACACCTTTTAATCATTAATCCTTTTTCTAAACACTTTAGAAATAATTCTCTCTCTTGATTTAATTTCCAAAAATTAAATCCTTTAATTAATAATATTAAGAACTTTTCTTAATTAATTTATAATCAATTAAATCTCATTTAATCAATTATTAAAATTGGCAATTAATTATTTATTTCATAAATAAATAATTATTAGCCATTATTAATTAATTCCTCCACCATTAAATCATTCTCTTTTTATGGTGTGACCCTGTAGGTTCAATATTAAGCCGGTAGTAGAAATAAATAATAATAAAACTATTTTATCATTATTTATATAAATTCTCTAATTTATTAAATATGATTAATTAATTAATCACATTTATTCTACATCGCGAGGGATACTTCTCAGCATATCGCGACTATCCGGATAATATGAATTCACTGCTTAGAATGCCAAGAACCTATTCAGTGAATAGTTACTGTACAATAAACTCCTTCTACCCTACAATGTCCCGATTAAATACAAGGCATGGATCTCGTGTCAAGCCTATCTAATTCAATCACTTGCTTACCATTTACTATGCATAGTTCTATGCAAATTAGAAACTCCTTTCTAATTTCATTCACTCTGGCCAGAGATTCTTGAACTAGCATAAGTGGATCAGCCTTGAACATTCGCTTCCTTCACTGGAGGGGGTAGATCTTTTATTGATCATACACTATCTTCGTGTACAAATTCCTATACCCATAAGAGCCCTAATAATTGTCCCTGGAGACTAAGAACTAAACCAAAGCATAGTTCAGTGTACACAAGATGACTATGATGACCTCAAGTCTAAGGATACTTGTACAACTATCATACTATGTGAACAACTGCTGACACGTGAGTGAACTCTATCAGTTGTTCAGCTGTGCGATTCATGTTCAGTGAACTTATTCTATAATAAGCACCTACATACTAGCTATAGTGTCACCACACAAATGTCTATGAGAACAGACATCCTTCATAATGAAGCAAGCATAGTATGTACCGATCTTTGCGGTTTATTAATTACCAGTTAGTAATCTTATGACCAGGAACTATTTAAGTTTGGAGTTATCATCTTTTTAGGTCTCACTATTATGATCTCATCATAATCCATAAAAAGCTTTACTCTAAACTATGGTATATCTTATTTAAACACTTAAATAGATAAAGCCCGTAATAAAAACAAAACAAGTCTTTTATTAATATCAATGAAATCAAAACAGATTACATAAAAGTTATTCCTAAATCCTTATACATGATTGGACTTAGGATATATTCCTTTCAGTAACCACGTTATGAAGAACAAAACGGGTAGGTAATGAACCCAGAATTCAGTGAGGATTCCGGCCACCGGACCCTTCTTCGGCCAACCTTGTTTCCTGCCAAAAATGTACCGTTTGGTAGGTTTTTGATCCCAAACAATTCTAAACAACTTCATCAATCTATTTATGGTAATCACTAACCAAAATCATCCCCAAATCCCCATCTCCGGCGAAACCCGATCAAATTCCGGCCAACATTCGATTTTAGAGATTTGGACATGAAACCTTGATTTTAATAGTTCAAATCAGAGCTTAGAACATGTACAATCAAAACCTTATCATCTTATTAACCTCCGATTACTCAAACTCAAAACCGATCAAATCAAGAATTGGGCATAAACCCTAATAATCGAATTTAGCTATCTAGCAACCGTTTGATAATATTGATAGCATAAACCAACTGTACACACTCAAATAAAGCTATATCAATCATCAAATCAATCAAATAACCATAGAATCAAAAAGCCCTAAAATCAGGCAAGAACCCTAGAATTTAAAATTGAAAATCTATGAACCAAAACGTTAAATTGATGGTAGAAATATTTAGAACAGATCAAGAGTATCGATTTGTGTACTTACATGACAGGATTGGGTGGTCAGAATCGAACAAAATCAATGGCTGATTTCTTGACCCGAATTTAAAACCCTGACCCAATTTGCAGAATTTTTTTGTGAATTTTCTGGGTTTTAATGATTTTTTGTAATTAGTTAACAAAATTAGGCTATTTTTAATTACAAAATAATACCTTTAAGTAAAATTTAGGTCTTAATTATATCTCTTAATAAAATTAATTGGCTCTTATTTAATAATTTATGGGGAATAATTTTAAATTTTTTAATTTCAAATAAATACAAAATATATGCCAAAATTTCCCAAAAATATCGAATAATGCAAAAATGCAAACATTTGAAATATTTTAAAGTCCCGTGATTTTGTAAAAATAAAAATTAGATTTTTGTGGGGTTTTGAGCACCCGCAGGGGCCCGAAAAAATCATTTTTCACGAAATGAGATATTTTTTAAATTAACTGGATGTTCGAAAAATCAACATGGTATACGCTATATTAGGCGAAATAAGGCCAATTATTTTATATGAAATATCAGATATTAAAACAAAGTCTGGGCCGTATAACTTTTGATATAAACGCATTTAACACATAATAAAATACCCCAAACTACATTGAACACATATATGACATAACAACTATTATTTAATGACAAATTACACATAATAATATAATGTTATTCCCTAACAATACAACAAGAATAACAGAAGGGCGGTTGAATGTAATTCTGGCTACTTTTTTAAATTTAAAGAATGTTCTAACTTGATAAATATAACAGTGTTTGATTAACAATGGTGCAGAATAAAAAGAGATAAGAATCAAAACACTAATAAAAATACAAGTTTTTAAAACTTTCTAGTGGATTTGAAAGTATCCACCGGATATATATATATATATATATATATATCAAATGAGAACCCTGTGAAGCTTTGTATAGCTCACAGCTGCTTACAAGTTTGAACAACTAAACTACAGAGAAATGTTTACAGAATACAGCTTGATATGTTTCTCTGAAAATAGGCTTGCTTAGTTAATTGTTCTACTTGCTACACTTGGTTTATATATCACCAAGTTTACATGATAATGAGACAAGATAATAAAACAAAATATAACTAGTCTAACTCCATGCTACTTCACTACTGTATTCCAGCATCTTTCAATATCTTCACAATTGCATGGAAATGGTAATGCTTCTTTATTCTCAAATACCTGCTTAACAGGCTACCACATTCCTTTCGCAAACACCCAACGCATGTGACTATGTTGTCACTGTCAACAACTATTTGAATTTGATCATCCATCGAGACTATGTTTGTCATCCGTCGGGAGTCTTTTCCAACTATCCGTCGGGAGCCTTTTATGTCACTTGACTTTATTTCATTTATACAGAATTACAAGACATCTTATATTTACAATTAGTCTCCTTATTCTGTATATCCACTAGTAGTCAACATGACTCATATACTCCTACAGAATCTACACAATATTGTTTGCAGAAATGTGCTACAATTCTTATTTTTTACATAAGCTACTCACTCGATGGATGTCAGTTTGTCATCCGTCGGGACTATAAAGTTCATCCGTCGGGACTATATTTGATCATCCGTCGAGTGCTACAAAATTCACTAAGTTGAATCTACTAAGGTGTGTTGTTAACTTATCATCAAGTTCACAACATATTCCTAACAATCTCCCCCAATTTATGTCTACTGGAATTGTAGCCATAAATTAAGAGAAACTTGATGATAACAAAACACCCTAAAAATACAGATAAAACAATAGTAGATAAAAACTGATAAGTGCTACAGAATTTATTGAAAATTGAACAAAGCAAAGTGTAAAAAGAGTTCTCAAAGTTATTTTCAAGGTGCTCCTCTAGTCTGAGCAGATATTTCTATTTTCTTGATTGTCTGAATTTCTTCCCAAGCTTCCTGTTCTTTTTCTCTATTTGATTCTGAAGTTTTTTGTGGAATTCAAGTTCATCAGCTTCAGATAGATCCAGCATTTGTTGCATTTTCAATAAAGTCTCATTGCTAGAGATACTCAATTGGTCATCAAGTTTGAAGAATCTTCTAACTCCCTTATCATCCATGAATTCCATCAGCTAATAAGGCTTCAAATGCACTCTTTTCCCAGTGAAAGGAATTGATAGAGTTTTTGGAAGTGCATCTTTGGCTTTATTACTCCTTAGCTCTTCAATCTTCTTCATACCTAATCTCCTTGCAATCACATTGAACCCAAAGTTCTTTTTGAAAGATGACTAGATCTTTATTAGTACAGATTAGCTTTCTTCTAGAATCCTATGAAGAGGCCATGTGATTTCTTTCCCTACCTTGTACTTAAACACCAATATTTCAGGAAGATGTCTGTGAGCATCAATTCCTCTTACTTCTACCAGTTCATCCAAGTAGAGGTTTAAATCTGAAAACTCCTTTATGTCATAAATGTATAACAGATCTTCCTTGTTGACTACAGATTTAGATTTGGTTAGGGTGTTGGTTCTTAGAGGTGCAGGCTTGCTTTTCTTGGTAGCTCTTATCTTTGTCTTCTTTGGCTTGTTGAAGATAGGTAAGTTGAACTCAGGAATTGGTAGACTTTCCCAGTCTAATGGCTCATCCTTTGGAATTATAAGCTCACCATGAAAATTCTTAGTTGGATCCACTTTGAATTCTTCATGTACCACTGAGGGTTTGGATGTCTGAGTTGAAGTTGTAGACCTTTTGGGAATGTTGTCTTCCATTTCCTCATCACTAAAGTCCAATTTTCTCTTTGAATGAAGCTTGTATTTGAATCTTCTTTTCCGTTGTGGTTCCCGTTGCATTTTTTTGATCTTGAGGTTCAACAATCACATATGGTTGTGCAGAAATCTCAGTTGTAGTCTTCACAGCTTGAAGTTTTTCCAAGATAGCAGATTTCTCCTTCTTTTGTTTAAGCTTCTTAGCATCTAAGGCAGCTTCCTTCTTTTCTTTCCTGATTCTTTCCTTCTTTTCCTTTTGTAGCTTCTACAAACTGAGGGTGTCTAGCCACCACACAGATTTTCTTACCATTTCTATAAATCTTGGCAATCCTTCTTTTAAGTGTTGAATCAGCTGGATCTTTAAAAAATGCAATTGACCTAGCCAACAGCTTCTTCTCATCTGGACTAGGTGTCTCATACACAATATCCATAGGATTTTTGTCTAAGAACTTTGAGGAGTTTCTTTTAGTCTTCAGGTCCAGATTTGCCTTTGGAGATTTTTTGCAAGAAGTTTGGCCTTTTCCAAGATAACTCAAACTCATCTCATCTACAAAAATCTGCTTGACTTGATAGTGATGATTAAAGATTTTGGTTGGTTTGTGAATTGGTCCAAATTTCTGTTGAATTTCTTCATCTATTTTCCTCCATTTATCATCTAATTCCTTCTCCACAACTGTAACATCAAACATCTTGGGATTTGTCTTTGACTCAAGTTTAGCAGCTGCTATTTGGATCTAATCAATGATGTCCAATACTGGTGGCTTTGGAAGAGTAATTTCTGGAACAATTACTTGGATGATTTGAACATTTACCACATGCTTCCCCTCACTAGTTACCTCTGCTCGACTGACTTGAATTGTTAATTATTTCTCCCCCTTTTTGTTATCATCAAGTAGAGTGGAGGTGGAGGTTTGTGCAGTCACCAGCTTTTGCAGCAACTGAGTTTGTTGTGCTTGATGAAGATGAATAGTTGTTAGCGAAGCTTCCATTACAGTCAGCCTTGTATCCAGGGAAGCCACTTTAGTGGAAAGATCAGAATTCTTCCTTAGCTGTCTTTTAATGTCAAGCATTATTGCATATGGAAGTTTAGCATCCAATCTTTCAGAGATATCCTTCTTTACTTGATCAATCTCAGTTTTGATAGAAGTGACATCCTGGTTGTATTGGAGAGCTTGAATCTGATGTAAGTGTAGAGAGTTGAGATGTGTCTGTAAGAGCTTCCTGGTGCTAGCATTTGTAGTAGATTGAAGAGTATTATGTGTCTCTTGAATTTGATGGATGAGAGTGGTCTTGAAATGTTGAACATCACAGTCCTTGGAGAATGCCAAAGAAGGCAGTCCAGATCTAGAGCTGGGGCCTTCTTCTTCCCCTATGTCCATGAACTCCCCACTTTTATCACCATTATCTCCCAAGAAATCTGAAAATTCACCAGTACCATAGTCAACATCATCATCAGCTCTAGGTGGCATGGCTATGATGGCATCCTTAGCTCTTTGCATTGATTGAGTGGTATGCACCAAGTTCAGCATCTTCTTTGCATTTTCATTGCCCTGTCCAGCCAAAAGTTGATATGCTGGAACAGGATGAGTAAATTCCTCAGCATCCAAAGAGATTGAATATATGACAACTTGATCATGCAGAGATAGTCTGTCTCTGTCTACATCATTGGTATTCATTGACTCACTAACAATGATGTCCACCCTTATTTCTCTTGTACCTGCATTTCTCTTATGATCTCTATGTTCTTGCATCAAGGGCTCCCCTTTGCTTCCCACCCTCACACCCTCACCTTCACCAACTAACGTGGGACTCCTCTCACTCACTTTTTCCAGACCTGAAGAAATGGTCTTCATTGGTTCACTTCTTTCCTCTCCTTTTTCCTGGGAGCAACCCAGCCTCTCACTCAATTCACTCCCTTCCCTCAGTCCTAAGAGTGATTGTACTACTACTAGGTCATCTGCACTTGTGACAATTGTTGGGATTTGAAGTTGTGCAGAGAACTGACGGATGAGGAACATCCATCGGGATAGTAGTTTGGCTAGCCGATGGATGACTGCTGTTAGGCACATCCGTTGGGAAAAAATCACTACTCGACGGATGAATAATATCCACCGGGATAGAAGAAACGAATGAGTTTGGAGTGAAGAATATTGTAGACTCTGTGCATATTGATGAAAATTTGGGCACAAATGTCTCCATAGACTCAGAAAGAATTGGCAAGTGAGCCAACAAATCATCTAAAAGATGATGCTCTCTTTCATGGCTTTTTGGCTTCTCCAAGAGAGTTAAAGATGGAGAATTTGGAAGTGATTTATGAATCTCTACATCCAGTGAGTGTGTAAGTGAATTTGGTGTTTCAGGTGCTTTAATGATTAATGATTTTAGTTGTGACTCCACATTTATTACAACCACATCAAGCTGACTTTAAGGTGCTGCAGTGACTGAGTCTTTAGCTCCAGTTTGCACTGTGTGTGTTCCTTGTGCATCCTCAAGGGTTTTAGATCTTTTCTTTCTAGCATAAGTCTGTGGTGAACTTGTGTCCCTAACCCTCTTGGCTTGTGCTCCTGGTTGGGAGCTCGTTTCAATAGTAACATCCATTTGGGAGGATGAAACTAGAATTGAGCTGATTTTCTTATTAACAACCACAGTTTGTTGGGAAACTGTGGTGTGGCTAGGCTTGGGTACACTAATCTCACCAGCCTTATCCTTAGGGTTTCTTTGATTTTCACCCTGTCGCTCACCTAACTCACTCTCCTTCATACTCCCCTCTTTGCGTTTGGTAGTTTTTGCAACTGATTTCTTTTAGGAGAAACCAGAGGAGGCTTTCTTTGTTTTGGGTTTTGAAGTTATTGTTTTGGTAGCTTGGGTAGGCATTTGTTGGGTCATTGACACAGATATCATAGCTACACTTGAAGGCAAAGAAATTTGTGAGGTTGGAAGAGTGGAGACAGTGGTGCTTACCTCACTTAATTGAGGACCCTCCATGATTGGAAATTAGAAGAGGGGCACCTCTTTGTGGTGACTTGCTCTATTTAGATCTGCAATAATTCTCCTTTCTTGAACCCAATAATTCAGCTTGTTGGTTGGGTTCTCAACAGCAATGTTCTCAATAAGATGGTTAGCAAGCATCATAAAGAATCTAGCATAATAGACATTTTTACCTCTATTATTAAGTTCCCTTAACTTATAACCTAACTCAAACATGATCAAGTCACTGAACTTAAAGTACTTATTAGTAACTAGCATATAAAGCATGTTAAGCATGGAAATGTTAACAAAATTAAAATTACTCACTTTACCAGAAAATATCTTAGTTACCATATCACACTGATAGCTCCATTCCTTTCTAAGACCTAGCGTCAAAATCTCATTTAGCTTAGAGGTAGAAAGTGCATAGCCCATAGAATTTAACATGGTAACTAAATTATCATCAGTGTGTGGAACAATAGTAGTGTTATCTGGAATTTTAAAGCATGCTTTGATAATGTCACTATTGATGCAGAACTGTTTACCGTTAAGAGAGAAAGTTATGGTCTTGTAAGAAGATTGGTACACAGCAGTTGTTCATATCTCCTCCACAACTTCACAGTAGATTTTGGGTGATTCCAGCATAGCATAACTGAGTTTACAGCGCTTCACAAAGTCCATCATCTTATGAAAGTCTCCAGATTGTGGAATCTCCTTGTTTACAAGAGCTACGAAGTTGTTCTTTTCATAGATGAATCCAGACTGGGACATGATTTTGCTACTAGTGCCATTGTTAGAATATGGAAATTTGCAGAGAGAGTATTTGCTTTTGAGAAGAAAGAAGTTAGAGCAATTGATTTGAGAATGATAAAAGAATAAATAAAAATGAATTCTGTTTTTACACTATCTCAGAACTAGACTGTCAAAAAAATAAAGTGAAATAAAGTAACCAATCAAAATAGCCCAAAATAGCCGTTTAAAAATAAATAAACTGTCAAAATTCTGTCAGTTATCCGTCGTGTTATATTTACAAACTGTAAGTATAATGTTCAGAGTTTTAACGACTAAGATTGAGGCAATTCGATGGATGAGAGTAAAATAATTAGTCATCGTGTTATAAAATAATCCAGAAAAATAATTGATTTTATTAACAAATAGTATTCCGATGGATGATCAAACTCGATAGATAATGAGCATCCGTCAGGATATAAATTTTGACTTAGCCAAAATTTCATCCATAGTAGAAAAATCAATTAAGTTTCTGGCTGCATTATAACTTGCAAAAATATCTGAAATGATTCAAGAATAATTAAGCATACCTAACTCACTTACCAACCTTGAAAAGGTGGATTCATCATGTGGCTTGGTAAACTGCAAGCTGCTTTTCACTTGGAACAAAATGAAGTTCTATAGTACCATTCATCATTTGTTCCCTAATGAAGTGGTACTTGATGTCTATGTGCTTTGTTCTTGAATGCTATACTGGATTTTCAGTGATGGCAATTGCACTTGTGTTATCACATAAAATGGGAATTATGTCCACTTGTAGACCATAGTCCAACAATTGGTTTTTCATCCACAAAATCTGTGCACAGCAACTACCAGCAGCAATATATTCAGCTTCAGCTGTAGAAGTGGAAACTGAATTTTGTTTTTTACTGAACCAGGACACAAGCTTGTTCCCTAGAAATTGATAGGTTCCTGTTGTACTTTTTCTGTCTATTTTACAACCTGCATAATTTGTATCTGAATAACCAGTTAGATCAAAACCAGAATCTCTAGGGTACCAAATGCCAAGTTTTGGAGGCTCCTTGAGATATCTGAAAATTCTCTTTATAGCTACTAAGTGATATTCTCTAGGACCAGCCTGAAATCTAGCACAAAGACATGTAGCAAACATTATATCTGGCATACTAGTTGTTAAATACAGAAGTGAGCCAACCATGCCCCAATAGCTTAAAATATCCATAGACTTTTCAGTAGTGTTTAACTCAAGTTTAGTTGTAGTGGCCATGAGAGTTTTTACAGATGTGCAATCCATTAGATCAAACATCTTTAAAAGATCATGAATATATTTAGTTTGACTAATGATTATTCCATCACTAACTTGCTTAACTTGTAAACCAAGAAAGTAAGTTAGTTCTCCCATCATGCTCATTTCATACTTACTTTGCATCAGTTTGACATACTTTTTGCAAAGTTTTTTTATCTGTAGAGCCAAATATAATATCTTCTACATAAATTTGAACAAGTATACTAGAGCTATTAATATTTCTAAAGAATAAAGTTTTATCAATAGTACCTCTTGTAAAGTGATTTTCCAAAAGAAACTTTGATAAAGTGTCATACCAGGCTCTAGGTGCTTGCTTCAGTCCACAAAGTGCTTTCAAGAGATAGTAGACATATTCTGGAAAATTTGGATCTTCAAAACCAGGAGGTTGACTGACATAGACTTCCTCCTCCAAATCTCCATTCAGAAAGGCACTTTTGACATCCATTTGATAGACCTTGAAATTGGTATGGGCTGAACAGGCTAATAAAATTCTGATGGCTTCAAGTCTTGCAATAGGAGCAAAAGTTTTATCAAAATATATTCCTTTTTGTTGATAGTAGCCCTTAGTAACCAATCTAGCTTTGTTCCCGATCACTATGTCATTTTCATCCATCTTGTTTCTGAATACCCACTTGGTGTCAATTGGATTCTTTCCTTTAGGTTTGGGTACCAGCTTCCATACCTTGTTTCTTTCAAATTGGTTTAGCTCCTCCTGCATAGCTAAAATCCAATCAGGATCCAACAAAGCTTCTTCTACCTTCTTTGGTTCTTCCTTAGATAGGAAGCTGCTATATAGAAATTCTTCTTGAGTTGCTCTCCTTGTTTGAACTCTAAAAGATGCATCACCAATGATAAGCTCAAAAGGGTGATCTTTAGTCCATTTTCTTTATTACGGTAGATTAGCTCTAGAAGAAGAGGCCTCATTGTTGTCTTAATGTGTGACTGAGTTTTGATTATTAGAAAATCCTTCTGAGTTTTGAATCTTTGATTTGAGAAAGGGGTACTTCCTGTAGGTGATCTATTTTGACTCTTAGCTTCTCTCATTGTTCTGAAAGACGATGCACTTTGTATCTCGACGGATGAAGCTGATTATCTCCCGATGGATAAGACAGATTGTCTCCCAACGGATGAAGCATTTTGTAACTCGACAGATGTTGAATTATGTGCTTCATTAGTTGTTGATTTTTCTGTATTATCCTTAGTCACTTTTTCTTGATCACTTTCATCATCACTGTCAACATTAACCATATCCACATTATCAAACTTCAGGCTTTCATGGAAATCTCCATCTTGCAGTCCTTCAATCTTTTTATCATCAAACACATCATGTACTGATTCCATAACAATGTTGGTTCTTAGATTATAGACTCTATATGCCTTTCCCACAGCATATCCAACAAAAATTCCTTCATCTGCTTTAGCATCAAACTTTCCATGTTGATCAGTTTGATTCCTTAAGATGTAACATTTGCAGCCAAGGACATGAAGAAAATTTAGAGTTGGCTTCCTATTCTTGAACAATTGGTAGGGTGTCATGCACTTTGCTTGATTCACCAAAGAGATATTTTGAGTGTAGCAGGCAGTATTCACAGCTTCAGCCCAAAAGTATGTTGGTAACTTTGATTCTTCAAGCATTGTCCTTGCAGCTTCAATAAGAGATATGTTCTTTCTTTCCACTACTCCATTTTTTTGTGGAGTTCTTGCTGCAGAAAACTCATGCATAATCCCATTTTCTTCATAAAATGATCTCATCACAAAATTCTTGAACTCAGTTCCATTGTCACTCCTGATTCCTCTTACTTTAAAATCAGGATGATTGTTGACTTGCCTTATGTGATTGATGATGGTTTCACTAGTTTCATCTTTGGACTTTAGGAAATATGTCCATGAGAACTTTGAGAAATCATCCACAATTACTAGGAAAAAAAATTTCTTGAGATGGACAACACATTGACTGTTCCAAACAAATCCATGTATAACAATTGCAAAGGTTCTTCAATTATTGAATCAAGCTTCTTTCTGAATGATGCTTTGATCTGCTTTCCTTTCTGTCAGGCATCACACAGTCCATCCTTAGTAAACTCCACTTGAGGAATACCTATAACCAGTTCTTTCTTGATAAGTTCAGTCATGGTCTTAAAGTTTAGATGGGACAACTTCTTGTTCTAAAGCCAACTTTCATCTTGACTTGCTTTAATGAGAAGACAAGTGACTAATTCTGCATTAGATGAGTTAAAATCAGCTAAGTACACATTCCCTTTTCTCACTCTAGTGAAAACCACTTTGTTGCTCTTTTTGTTAGTCACAACACAAGCTTCTGAATTGAAAGTAACTGAGTTTCCCTTATCACAAAGTTGGCTGATACTTAACAAATTATGCTTGAGACCATCCACTAGGGAAACTTCTTCAATGATGACTTTGTCTTTTGAAATCAAGCCATATCCCACAGTATAACCTTTGATGTCATCTCCAAAAGTAATACTTGGGCCAGCTCTTTCCTTGAACTAAGTGAGCAGGGTAGAATCTCTAGTCATGTGCCTTGAGCAACCACTATCTAGATACCAAATATTCTTTCTGTTTCCACGCACACATCAAAATCAAATCAAGTTGATTTTGGTACCCAAGTTTCTGTGGGTCCTACCTTATTAGCTTTCTTCTTTAATTTCTTAGGTTTGATCTCATTTGACTTGGGAATTTCTGATTCGTCCTTAGTCATCTGAGTTGGACCTTTGAAACCAGTCATTAAAATAGAATTATCATGCACATTTTGATTAACAGGAAAATGCATGCTATTTGCAAACATGTTTTTCCAGAAAGGCATGCTAAATGGCATTTGAGGCATACTAAATGCAGCATAATAAAGATTAGGTGCAAATGGCATATTAGTAAATTTTGCATTCATATTCTAAGTAGACATAGCATTCATAGGCATGGTAGGCATGGCAGTCACGTTGGGAAAAGAAGAGGGTGCAGACATAGGAGTAGGCATGGCAAGTTTGCAATTAACAGACAAATGATTGACACTACCACAATTAACACAGATTTTTCTTGGTGCATTTTTATCAGGTGTGTAGTTGTTATGTTTGTTAATTCCTACTTTCCCATTTCTATTGTTTTTCTTTTTAGCTTCTGTTTTAACCTCAATCTTTTCTAATATGTCATTCAATTGCTTGATAGACAGATGACCAACATTAACTTTCTTTTCCTTTCGGACTTGACTTTATTCTCCTAGAATAAAGTTCTTAGAAACTGATACATATTTCTCATTCAAATTAGCTAGCTTAGATTTTCTAATTGGTTTACTCACAGCCGACGGATGTGGCTCCTTGTCACTCGACAGGTAATCTTTTTGATTATCCGATGGATGATTTTCATCATCCGTCGAGTCCACATCTATAAGCAATCCTTCAACCAAATTGGACTCAAGCTTCTCTTTACTCTTCTTCCAGGCTGCATCATAAAACGACTCAAGACCTTGAACTTTAGTGATTTGAGTATAGACATCTCTGGATGATTTCCATGCCTTGATCACTTCATGTTCTCGTTCAAGTTGCTTCTTTAAAATCTCTTCTTTCTTCACGGACTCATTGAATTCATCCTTAGCAATCTTAAACTCAATTCTCAATTTCTAAAATTCAATAAATTGAGACTCTAGAACATTATTCCTCTCACTTAAAAAAATTATTTTCTTTAATTTTAGCATTTTCCTTAGTGAGGGACTTAAGTGTAACACACAGGTGATATAATTCTATGGACATGTCATTTATTGCATCATTACACTCAGCTTTAGATAAATGTGCTAGGTTAGTGGTGATTACCTGATTACTTGAAGAACTTGTTTCTGTTTCATCAGATTTGGCCATTAAGGCTAGATTGACATAGCTTGTTTCTTCATCTTCATCAAATCCATCCGCAACCCAATCATTCTCATGTGTGATGAAGCCCTTTCCTTTTGTTTGAGTAACTCAAAGTATTTCTATATATAATCAACAGGCTCAAACTTCTTTTTGCTGGAATCAGACTTTCTACATTCACTGGCAAAATGACCAACCAAGCCACACTTGAAAGACTTGAATTTTGACTTATCAACCATGTTTCTGTTTGACTTAGCTGCACCAAAATTCTTCTTGAATTTGAGTTTGGAAAATATTCTGGATAAGAATGCTAGATGTTCATCAATATCATCCATGTCATCTTGGCTCAAGTGATCTTCATTCTTAGCTACCAGCCCTTTACCCTTGCTTTCACAAACCTTTGATATAGACTCAACAGCTTCTACCTTCATCTCCTTTTCCTAGTCTAACTCAGCAACCAGTGCTATGGACCCTCCTTTCTTCCTACCTTTATCCATCCTCTCATCTTGCTTTATTTCAAGCTCATAGGTTTTCAAGATGCCATACAGTCTCTCCAAGGTGAACTCCTTGTAATCTTGTGAGTTTCTCAATGAGACTATTATTGGCTTCCACTCTTTTGGAAGAGATCTAAGGAACTTGAGGTTAGAGTATTTTGTTTGATAGACTCTTCTATGCAACTTCAGAGCATTTAGTAGTTTTTGAAATCTAATAAAAATATCAGTGAGAGACTCACTTTCTTCACAGTGGAAATGATCATATTGTTGAATCAATAGCCGCATCTTATATTCCCTTACTTGCTCAGTACCATCACAGATAATCTGGATTATGTCCCAAACCTCTTTGGCTATTTTACAGTTAATGATGTTATCAAACATATCACCATCAACTCCATTGAACAATATATTCATAGCCTTCTTATCTTTCCTGACTTGCTCAATATCAGGGTCTGGCCATTCATGCGTAGGTTTTGGAACAGATGGTTCATTTCCAGTTGCAGCTCTCATTGGTACATGAGGACCTCTCTCTATGCAATCCACATAGGCTTCATCTTGGGAAAGAAGATGTAGGTGCATCTTCACCTTCCAGTGGTGATAGTTGTCTTTGTTCATAAATGGAATCTTTACTCCAACATCCTTTTTGTTCATCTTGTTGTTTGTTGTGATCTTCTTCAAAGCTTTCTCTGATACCAATTGTTATTCCCTAACAATACAGCAAGAATTACAGAAGGGGGGTTGAATGTAATTCTGGCTACTTTTTCAAATTTAAAGAATGTTCTAACTTGATAAATATAACAGTGTTTGATTAGCCATGGTGCGGAATAAAAAGAGATAAGAATCAAAACACTAAGTCATAAAAACACAAGTTTTTAAAACTTTCTGGTGGATTTGAAAGTATCCACCAGATATATATATATATATATATATATCAAATGAGAATCCTGTGAAGCTTTGAATAGCTCACATCTGCTTACAAGTTTGAACAACTAAACTACAGAAAAATGCTTATAGAATACTGCTTGATATGTTTCTTTGAAAATAGGCTTGCTTAGTTAATTGTTCTACTTGCTACACTTGATTTATATATCACCAAGTTTACATGATAATGAGACAAGATAATAAACAAAACATATCTTTTCTAACTCCATGCTACTTCACTACTCTATTCCAGCATCTTTGAATATCTTCACAATTGCATAGAAATGGCAATGCTTCTTTGTTCTCAAATTCATGCTTAACAGGCTGCCACATTCCTTTTGCAAACACCCAACGCATGTGACTGTATTGTCACTATAAATAGCTATTTGAATTTGATCATCCGTCGGGACTATGCTTTTCATCTGTCGAGAGCTTTGTTGATCATCCGTCGGGAGTCTTTGTGAACCATCCGCCGGTAGCCTTTTATGTCACTTGACTCCATTTCATTTATACTGAATTATAAGACATCTTATATTTACAATTAGTCACCCTATTCTGTATGTCCACTACTAGTCAAGATGACTCATATACTCCTACAGAATTTACACAATGTTGCTTGCAGAAATGTGCTACATTTCTTATTTGTTACATAAGCTACTCACTCGATGGATGTCAGTTTATCATCTGTCGGGACTATAAAGTTCATCCGTCGGGACTATATTTGATCATCCGTCGAGTGCTACAGAATTCACTAAGTTAAATCTACTAATTTGTTTTGTTAACTTATCATCAAGTTCACAACATATTCCTAACATATAATAAAACACACAAAATTCATTTATTATGATATTAAACAGTCATTATTTCTCAGTCGTTACATAAACTACACCTTGTGGAAAAAGAAAATGATGATGTTCATCAGGATGGCCAAACCAATGTATGTTGAGATTCATAGGAATAAACCCTTTATTCCTATTGCAAGGATTCCCGAATCAACAAATGGAGACATGGTCATTCCTGCACACTTTGGTCCAAAAGATTAATCTACTTACACTAAACCAGAGAAAGAGAAGGTTGCACTTGACAGTGGCTTACAACTCATATTAATTGAGTCTAATGATATTGTAATGTATAAGAACATTATCAATTGTATGTCAGCTAAGAAAATCAGGGAGGAGATAGAGATCTTGTGTGAAGGAACATAAGAGGTGAGATCTAACCAGAGAAGGATCTTGGTTTCACAGTATGAGGGTTTCATGGCTAAACCAAAAGAAGGCATTACTAAGGTCTTTGAGAGATTCAACAAACTTATAAATGATTTGCAGCTTCATGACAAGTACTATGAAGCTGAAGAAGTTAACCTAAAATTATTTCTCACTCTTCTTGACCACTTGGAACAAAAGATCACTGAAATAAGAGAAGGAGTAGATTTAAGGAGAATAACTTTGGAGGTTTTGTATGGTATTCTCAAAACCTATGAGCTGGAAATGATGCAGAGAAAGTCACTGAAATCCACTCAAGGGTATGTTGTGGATGTGTTAAGTGCCTTGATAGAAAATGACAAAAAAATGAATATAGATGAAATAGAACCCCAGAATCAAGTTATTCAATCTATTGAGCAGATAAACAAAAAACTACAAAAATACGTCATTTTAGAGCTGGAAGAGGATGAGTTCTATATTCTTGATGAATTGGATGAAATGGACCAATCTTTGGCTTATCTAGTAAGAAAATTTTCCAAAATCAGAGTCCAGAAGCCTAGATATTTCAAGGGTAAAGGCCAAACATCCTACAATAGCAACTGGAAAGGAAATACTCAGTTAAATGCAACTGGAAAAAGTGGCTACAAGTCAGGATCTGTGGACAGATCAAAGATTATGTTCTATAACTGTGATGAACTTGGCCACTTTGTCATAGAATGCAGGAAGCCAAAAAAAGTGAAGAAGGACTAGGATTATTTGGAACTGGAAGCTAAGTATGAGCACTTCTGAGAAAGCAACAGGGGAAAGCTAATGTTGCTGAGGGTAAAGTTGAGATGATACAGATGATGAAGATGATGGTGAAGAATATGGAAAGTATGCTCTCATGGCTTTGGATCAAGGAGAGTCATCTGTATCTAAGTCTGAGGTACCTATCCTAACTACCATTGATTTAAATACTGCACAATATAAGAAAAACCGTTGAGAAGATAAGTGTAAAAATGTGAAGTTTAAAACAGGAATCCAATTTTTGCAAAGTCTGGAAACCTGGGGGACCAAACTTCATCATTTTCAAAAGTACAGGGACCAAACTGCAATTTTGCAGTTCCAGTCACCGGAAAAATCGGGGGTGGCCGGAGAATTCACCTTTGGTATCCTCCCACCACCATTACCTCCAGAATTAAACTACACAATACCAGGAACCTATATCTGCAATCAAAATTCATCAATAACCCCAGACTTGGCCGGAATTTGATCAAGAAACTCGCCAGTTTTCGGCGGGTTCGACGTAAACTTCAAAACATAACTCCCTTCTCTACAGACCTCGTTGATTCATGAAACTTGTACGACTAGTGATAGGGATAAATAAATTATGATTGTATAATTAAATACTGCATTAATTGAACAAGTTGTGGGCTGCTAGGCCCAATAAAAAGATATATGACACTCAGACCAGAAAGGTTAAGCCTGATGGACCAGATCAGGCCTGATAGAATAAAAAAGGCCCAAAAGCCCTAACTATTAATTAATTTCCTAATTAATTAATAAGGGAAAAATCAGCTATTGAGAAGAGTCCCGATAAGGATATAAATCCTTATAGATTAGCCTCAAGGGGACCTAAAAGGATAAGGAATCAGCTTCCTACTTCCTAGGACTCCTAAGTCTATCCTAATTCAGAGGCTTGTCCACCAAGTCTCCTATACCAAGTCCGATTCAAGGACTCCCACATCTATATAAAGGGCCTCACCCCACAAATCAGAACTATGTTTTTTGGCTTGATTCTCTAATTTACAGAGATACGTAGGCATCTCGTAAAGACAGATCGAGCCGCGAAACACGAGAGCAGCCATTAAAGGCCTTGAGCTCCCGAATCTTAGTAACAAATACAGCAAATAATAACCTTAGTTTTTTATCCATAACATTTGGCGCCGTCTGTGGGAACTACGGAACAACAACCATGGCGAGAACACGGAGAACAACCAGCACTCTGGAGGAGGGAACACCATCAGGGACAACTTAGGTGATTTCCTCAACCGTGGAGATTCCTCCCCACTCAACTTATGCATCTTCTCAAGCGGAGGCCCAGATAAGGGCAACTCAATCTCAGCCACAAGGAACGACTCCCCCAACTATTCAAGGTACGAATCCTCGAGTTCAACAAGTACATATACCTGTGAATTCTCGACCCGTCGGGTATGAATATTCAACTGTTGTTACTACTAACCCCCCTTATGGGATGCCCCCACCCTGAGGTTGGAGGAAGCGGATATGCTGGGCGAAGCAAAGCACGAGGGCAGTCACCCCCCTATATACGAGGTCTGGGTCCTATCCCTGAGGATCGGGAATTTTCTGGTCCTTACATTGAGAGAGACTCTGAATCTTCGGATGATGAAGTGGCCCCAAGAAGGAGGCGTCCTGGAAAAGAGCCAATGGTCGATGGAAGGCAACGCCCCCAAAGCACCCCAGGGGCGAATCCCCAAGAAGTGCACGAAAGGATCAGGGCTCATGAGGCTGAAATCCAAAGGCTGAGGCGTGATTTGGAGGCTCACCAGGCCATCAGACCCCAGATACCTCCTAGGGGGAGAAATCCTCCTCCTGTCATAAACCTGGATGGTCCGGTAAGAAGAAGGGCTGCTGTCCCAAGAACTGATCCAAGCAATCTCCTTCCCCTTGGAGATCCTGATGATCCAACTCCACCCTTCATAGAAGAGATAATGAATGCCCATATCTCAAGGAAATTCAAGATGCCCACTATCAAAGCCTATGATGGCACGGGAGACCCCGCTAATCATGTTAGGACATTCTCTAATGCACTGCTGCTGCAACCCGTGAATGATGCTATAAAGTGTCGGGCCTTCCCTCAAACCCTGTCGGGTATGGCTCAAAGATGGGAGCTAAGGAATCCTTGAGAGATTACCTGAATCATTTTACAAAGGAGGCTTTAAAAGTCCCAGACCTTGATGATAAGGTAGCCATGATAGCACTGCAACAAGGAACCAGGGATGAGTTTTTCAAGATGTCCTTGGCCAAACGTCCCCCTGAAAATATGTTGCAACTCCAAGAGAGGGCAGGGAAGTATATCAAGGTTGAAGAAAGCATGAGGAAGACCGTGGTAAGTAATGAGCCCACTGGAGGCAAGAAACGAAAAACTGATTTGGAGTATATCGCTAAGGACAAATATCCTAGAACCGAACAAAACCCTGATTCAACCCCCAAGAAGGGAAGACCTGGGCAAAAGTTCACTGAATACGCTAAGCTGAATGCTCCCAGAAGTCAGATTTTGATGGAGATTGAGAAAGACAGAGTTATTCGCTGGCCTAAGCCCTTGAAGGCTGATCCCGCCAAGCTAGATAAGAGCAAGTATTGCAGGTTTCACAAGGATGTTGGCCATGACACCGATGAGTGTAGGCAATTGAAAGATGAAATTGAGTTTTTGATTCGAAAAGGAAGGTTGAACAAGTATACTGGAGATGGAGGGGACAGAAATAATAATGGAAGGAAGAACTTTGAAGATCGTAGGAGGGACCAAGATGATCAGGGGCGGAATCCCCAACCCAGAGGGCCGGTTATAAATGCAATTTTTGGAGGACCGTGACGCCCTCGAGGGCCAGTGATAAACACGATCTTTGGAGGTCCAACTGCTGCTGGATTGTCCAAAAATTCCAGAAAGGCATATACTAGGGAGGTTATGCATATTGTTGGAGAAGCCCCAAAGAGGGCCAGGACAGAAGTAACATTGGCTTTTGATAATTCCGACCTAGAGGGTGTGAAGTTTCCCCATGACGACCCGCTGGTCATAACACCAATAATAGGAAATAGCCTGGTTAAGAGGGTCCTTGTGGATAATGGTGCTTCTGTGGATATCTTGCTCCACGACGCCTTTCTAAGAATGGGATATAACGACTCCCAGTTGACACCAACCGACATGCCGATATATGGATTTGCTGGAGTAGAATGTCCTGTGGAAGGGATAATCAAATTGCCAACCACCATAGGTACGGAACCAAGACAAGCAACGCAGAAGCTGGATTTCGTGGTGGTAAAGGCTAGTTCAACTTATAATGCTATCATAGGGAGAACAGGGATACATGCCTTCAAGGCATTCCCCTCTTCCTACCATTCAGTCATGAAGTTTCCCACCCGAAACGGGATTGGAGAAGAGAGAGGAGATCAAAAAATGGCTAGAAGCTGTTATGTGGCCTCTTTGAGGGCAGATGGAGTCGGGGGGAAGGTTCTTCCTATTAAAGATATGGATGTTCGAGAAAATGATGAGAATAGAGGAAGGCCAGCAGAAGAATTGGTTTCGGTTCTTTTAGACCCCAAGAATCCTGAGAGGATGACTTTCATTGGAGCCACATTAGAGGAGCCCTTTAGAGGGAAGTTAGTGAAAATTTTGCAAGAAAATAGTGATGTGCTTGCATGGTCAGCAGCTGATATGCCAGGCATAGATCCGGAGTTAATTACTCACAAGCTAAACGTGGATCCAAGCCGGAAGACAGTGAAACAAAAGAAAAGAAATTTCGCCCCGGAAAGACAAGAGGCTATAAAATAGGAAGTAGAAATGCTCTTAGAGGTTGGTTTCATTGAGGAGATTCAATTTTCGGAGTGGTTAGCAAACCCTGTAATCGTGAAGAAGGCTAATGGAAAGTGGAGGATGTGTATAGACTTCACTGATCTGAATGATGCATGCCCCAAAGACTGTTTCTCGCTGCCTAGAATTGATACTTTGATTGATGCCACTGCTGGACATGAGATGCTGAGTTTCATGGATGGATTTAGCGGATATAACCAGATCAAAATGCATAAGGATGACATTCCAAAGGTATCATTTATCACTGACTTTGGTGTTTATTATTATCTTGTTATGGCATTTGGTCTTAAGAACGCAGGAGCCGCCTATCAAAGGTTGGTGAATAGAATTTTTAAGGATCTTATTGGTAAGACTATGGAAGTCTATGTTGACGACATGTTAGTCAAGAGTCTAGTAAAGACTGATCATATAGCCCATTTAAGGGAAGCTTTTGAGGTCCTGAGGTACCACAAGATGATGTTGAATCCTACGAAGTGTGCTTTCGGAGTAGGATCTGGAAAATTCTTGGGATTGATGGTCTCAAAAAGAGGAATTGAGGCTAACCCCGATAAAATAAAGGCGATCCTAGACATGGAACCACCAAAAACTATCAAGGATGTTCAGAAGCTCACAGGAAGGGTTGCTGCGCTAGGACGATTCATCTCCAAGTCAGGAGACAAGTGCTTGTCATTCTTCAAGTCACTAAAGAACATTAAAGACTTCGTATGGAGTGAGGAAAATCAGAAGGCATTTGAAGAGTTAAAGAAATATATGGGCCAGGCCCCGTTGTTGGCCAAGCCAGTTCTGAGTGAAGTTTTATTCTTGTACTTGGCTGTTTCAGAGAGCGCCTTGAGCGCGGTATTGGTTAAGGAGGAACTGAAAGTCCAGAAACCCGTATACTATGTCAGCAAAATCTTGCATGGTGCTGAGTTGAATTATTCAACTATTGAGAAATTCGCTTTAGCCTTGGTAATGGCTTCAAGAAAGCTGCGTCCTTATTTTCAACCTCACCAGATTGAAGTGCTAACAAATCAGCCACTGAGAAATATCATTCACAGTCCCAAGGAAAGTGGGAGACTGATTAAGTGGGCAATAGAGTTGGGAGAGTTCGACCTCAAGTATAAGCCACGTACGGCCATAAAAGCCCAGGCACTAGCTGACTTCGTGGTAGAATGTACCATACCCAACCAAGAAGTCGGGGGGCAGGAAGATACCATACCTCAAGACAAGGGAGTCGACAATGGGGACAAGGAGAAAGAATATTGGGTTCTCTATTTTGATGGAGCATCAAAAACAAATTCCAGTGGAGCAGGGTTGATTTTGCAAAGCCCTGATGGATTCTTAATTGAGTATGCTATGAAGCTAGACTTCCCAACCACAAACAATGAGGCAGAGTATGAAGCCCTGATTGCTGGCCTTGGTCTAGCTGGGACACTTAGAGTCAAAAACTTAAAGGTCCGTGGAGACTCGAAGCTGATCATATCCCAGGTAAAGGGAGAATTTGAGGCAAGGGATGATACGATGGCTAAGTATGTTCGCCTAGTAAGGGCTGTGATGACCCAATTTAATGAATGCCATGTTGAGCACATTCCAAGGGAAGAAAATGCTAAAGCAGATGCGCTATCAAAGTTTGCTTCATCTGAGATTGAAGAAAGTTCAGGAAGTGTGTACTTCCGTGTTTTGAAGACACGAAGCATAGATGTTAAGCTTGTGGCTCCCATAGGCTTGGGGACGTCATGGATTAATCCCATCAAGGCTCACATTCAGACCGGTTGGTTGCCAAGTGATGCAACTGAGGCACGGAAGTTAACTATTCGAGCACTAAGGTACTCCTTGATAGATGGAATTCTGTATAAGAGATCTTTCGTGGTTCCTTACTTGAGGTGTCTCAGGCCCGACGAGGCACGCTTGGCTCTTGAGGAAGTGCATGAAGGTATTTGTGGGTAGCACTTGGGGGGCAGGGCCTTGGCTCATAAGATAACCCGTTTAGGCTTCTATTGGCCAGAAATGATGGCTGATGCCAAAGAATATGTGAAGAAGTGTGATCGCTGTCAGAAGTATGCACCAGTTGTTAGACAACCCCCCGAGATGCTGACCTCTATCAACTCGCCTATTCCCTTTGCCATGTGGGGGATGGATATTCTAGGGCCTTTTCCTATGGCCACGGCACAAAGGAAATTTCTGATTGTAGCCATTGATTATTTCACCAAGTGGATCGAAGCCAAACCCTTGGCCAAAATCACAACTAAGCAGGTTGCACAATTCCTGTGGGAAAACATTATGTGCCGATATGGAATTCCCCGTATCCTCGTCACTGACAATGGAGCACAATTCAACAATGAGGAATTTAAGAAGTATTGTGAAGAAAATGAAATTGAATTACGATTCACCTCTGTGGCTCACTCGCAAGCCAATGGGCAAGCAGAGGTAGCAAATCGGATAATCCTGGATGGACTAAAGAAGAGGATCGAGAAGTCAAGAAATAATTAGGTGGATGAGATACTTCCCATATTATGGGCCTATAGGACTACCTGTAGAGTCACGACAGGAGCAATTCCTTTCATGTTGGCATATGGGGCAGAAGCAGTAGTTCCCGTGGAGATATCACATTCCTCTCCAAGGATTCAGGCTTTCAACGCAGAAGAAAATGAGGAAGGGCAGAGGTTAGCCCTGGATCTGATCGATGAAGTGCGAGATAAAGCACATGCAAAGATAGTAGAATATCAGAAAAAGGCTTCATTCTACTACAACCTAAGGGTTAAAGAGAGGTTTTTCAAACAAGGTGACCTAGTCTTGAGAAAAATAGAGGCTTCTGGTATCGGACAGAAAGGAAAGCTTGCCCCAAATTGGGAAGGGCCGTATAGAGTCAAGAGCGTTCAGGGTAGAGGAACCTACAAGCTGGAGACTATGGATGGTTTTGAAGTCCCGAGAACCTGGCACGCACAAAACCTGAAGGTTTACTACGTGTAAGATGGTCGAAGTACGATTCTCACTTGTCATTATGACAAGTAGGTTTAAAAGCACCTTGAAGCTTTGTTTGCATAGGATTTTTATTTTTTAGCTATTATAGATCAGGGTCGAACCCATATTATGTAAGGTTTTGGAAAACCAGACTTGAAATTGAAGAGTTCGAAATTATTTCAACGGATGTTTGAGTTGTGATAATACTTGTGTGGCCCATTAAGCCAAGTTTGAATATTAAAGTATCGGAAAAATGAAGGAGAGAATGCAAATAAGGAAAGTAGCATATAAAATAGCCCGGGAGGGTAATAAGTTTTAATACAAACAAAAGTCCAGACATAAGTTAAGGATAAAATTACAGAATAGAAAAACTACTCCTCCATGCGGGAGCCTTCATTCTCTTTCTCCTTATCAGCGCCTTCAGCGTCCTTCGCAGGAGAAGCGGGAGGAGAAGCAGTGTTAGGATCCAAGATGCGATCATCTGGCTGAGGGGAGTTGAAGAGGGCGTCTATGCTGTCCTCTGACTCAGCCTGCTCAGGAATTATAAAGTCCTTAGGGTCGACTAAGCCCGGGTACTTCTCAGAAACAGCCTTCACGGCCGCATCCCATCCCTGAGTGAACTGTAGGGAATAAAGACCCTCATCATGAATCTCCATGAGATTCTTAAACTTGTCAGAATCCATGTAGTCATCAATGAGCTTATCCTTATCGCTCCTAAGTTTCACCAGCTCGGAATGAGCCTTAGCCAGCTCCTCTTTCTTCGTGTCCAGCTTCTTCTCCAGGACCTTGGCTCTCTCCTCCCACTTCTTCATCTCCTTCTCAAAATCATCAGAGTTACCCTTCCAGGATCTAGCCTGATGTAGGGCGCCTGGAAATAGGTATTACTCTGCAAAGAAATATGTATGAGTTAGCACAAATTCATTGGGGTACAAGAAAAGTTGAAATTCACAAAAGGAAGAGAAGAAAAAAGAAAATTACCGCAGCTTGGGCTTGAGAACCCAGAAGCTCAATAGTCTCGATATCACTCCCCGTAACAATGTCAGTGAAATCGTGGGGAGTGATGGAATGGTACGACCAATCCTTGGCATGTTTGGTGGATCCAACCACCGTATCGCTCCTCCTGAAGCCCCAGTTAGGCCTGAAGGAATGTGCCTTAAGTGGAGGATCCACATCGTCCCCCAGCTCAACCACCGGGACGTGGGGCTTAAGGAAAGAAGGACCGTCAGGTTTGCTCCTGGGGTCCCTGTTTAACTTGGCCCTCTTCTGGCGGCCAGATTCCCCCTCCTTGGGCCTATTGACATTATTAATAGCCTCACAAGCTGAAAGGAAAAGTAGAAGGAATATTAAAATCCAGAAAAAGGAAAAAGTGCGATTAAAGAGAGGGAAAAATAATTACGCAGGTATAAATTTACCCTTATCACTGGCCTGGGAGAGACCAACTTTCTTCAAGGAAAACTCCTCTAAAAGGGTCCAGGTGTCTGTTTTCCCATCATCTGAAATTAAGGCTTGGTAGGCCACCTCCTCCTCATCAGTTAATCTGATGCTACCAGGACTACCATCTGATACTTTGCAAAATGGCCTACGGAAGAGTGTGGCCCAATCACCCCCAGCCCAGGTCAGCCTGACAAACTCATCCCTCCATTTAGGGTTGTTCTCGACTATAGAGTTACTATCAAAGATATGGGGAATTTTGGGCCGTTGTCGAATTAAAACCCAGCCCGGCTGACTCATGGAACTATTATAGAATTGGAAAACTTTCCTAAAGACAGCTACGGAGAGAGGGAAGCTATTCCTGAGACAAAGGACCATAAAACAGATAATGTTCCTCCAGGCGTTAGGAGGGAGTTGACAAGGGTTGATTCGTACATCGGCTAGTAAACGAGGAATAAATTCATGGAATGGGAACCTAAGACCTGCGGTCAGGGCTCCTCGATAAATGAACAGGGTATCCCCCTCCCAATTACAAGTCCTATCCCCAGGGGCGGCTGGAGTGATCCTAAGGTGGGGTGGAAGTCTGTACAAGGTGTTCATAGACTCTATCCTACCATCTAACTCATGAAAAGTGTTACCATGATTATACGAATCTAACTCAGATAGAGAAGGATATTCATCACCTCTCGAGTTAATCATATCAATGAGGGAAGTATATGGAGATTGAATTTGAATGTTTGTACCTCTTTTAGAGACATTCATCTTCTGCAAATGAGCCAGGTCACGGTCCGCCATTGATATGCTTCGGTTGAAGGCTTGAAACCCAGAAATACTTGAAAATGGTGGAGCTGCGGTGGCTTTGGTAGCCGGAAATCGCCTTCTCAAAGGGAGAACTCTAGAGAGAATTGTGAGAGAAAATGAGAAGTGGGAAGTGAAGTGAGGGTTCTCACTCCACACTACACTTATATAGGCGAAAAGCTCGGAATACGAGGCATTTTTAGGCCCATTTAGCCAGGCCCAACCTAAAGGCCCATCTACAAGAAGTATCAGGAACAATCTAGAAGCTCCTGTGGAATTTAAAAAGTCAAAAATCGACCAGAACCTTAATATGGTTCGATCAGAGTCCTGATCGATGCAAAAGAGGATCCTGATCAATATCTTATTCGAACAGGAGGGAAGAAATCCCCTAAGATCGATCAGAGTCCTGATCGACACAGAAGAGAGTCCTGATCGATATCTTATTCGAACAGGAGGGAAGAAATCCCCTAAGATCGATCAGAGTCCTGATCGACACAGAAGAGAGTCCTGATCGATATCTTATTCGAACAGGAGGGAAGAAATCCCCTAAGATCGATCAGAGTCCTGATCGACACAGAAGAGAGTCCTGATCGATATCTTATTCGAATAGGAGGGAAGAAATCCCCTAAGATCGATCAGAGTCCTGATCGACACAGAAGAGAGCCCTGATCGATATCTTATTCGAACAGGAGGGAAGAAATCCCCTAAGATCGATCAGAGTCCTGATCGACAGAGAAGAGAGTCCTGATCGATATTCCATTCGATCAGAATGCTCGAGAGTCATTTAATTCGATCAGAGTCCTGATCGAAATCGATCAGGAATCCTGGTCGATTAAGCCCGTGTAACAATCGACTAGGGTCACTTTGAAGGCCAATTCGGTCAGAATCCTGATCGAAATCGATCAGGAATCCTGTCGACCAGAGTGTAAGATCCTGAGCTAATTCGATCAGGATCCTGATCGATTTTGGTTGCATCATGATCGATTTTGGTTGCATCCTGATCGATTTTGTCTGCATCATGATCGATTTTGAATGCATTTTAATCGATTTTAAGCCAGAAAATTAAGGATAAGTCCCGGGAAATTAGGGAAAAATCCAGAAAATTAAGGATAAAATCCAGAAAATTAGGGAAAAATCCAGAAAATTAAGGATAAGTCCCGGGAAATTAGGGAAAAATCCAGAAAATTAAGGATAAGTCCCGGGAAATTAGGGAAAAATCCAGAAAATTAAGGATAAGTCCCGGGAAATTAGGGAAAAATCCAGAAAATTAAGGATAAATCCCAGAAAATTAGGGGAAAATCCAGAAATTAAAGGAAAAATCCCATAAAATTAGGGAAAATCCCGGAAATAAGGGAAAAATTCCTGGAATTAAGATAATTCCTGAATAAAAGGAAGATTCATTGTAAATGTATAGGTCGCTCCACACTTTATGCAAAAACGAAACCCTGTAAGGGAATAAACAGACTTAACTTCTGCGAAACCTAATCAATGTTTCCCAAAAGTTGGGGGGCAAATGATAGGGATAAATAAATTATGATTGTATAATTAAATACTGCATTAATTGAACAAGTTGTGGGCTGCTAGGCCCAATAAAAAGATATATGACACTCAGACCAGAAAGGTTAAGCCTGATGGACCAGATCAGGCCTGATGGAATAAAAAAGGCCCAAAAGCCCTAACTATTAATTAATTTCGTAATTAATTAATAAGGGAAAAATCAGCTATTGAGAAGAGTCCCGATAAGGATATAAATCCTTATAGATTAGCCTCAAGGGGACCTAAAAGGATAAGGAATCAGCTTCCTACTTCCTAGGACTCCTAACTCTATCCTAATTCAGAGGCTTGTCCACCAAGTCTCCTATACCAAGTCCGATTCAAGGACTCCCACATCTATATAAAGGGCCTCACCCCACAAATCAGAACTACGTTTTTTGGCTTGATTCTCTAATTTACAGAGATACGTAGGCATCTCGTAAAGGCAGATCGAGCCACGAAACACGAGAGCAGCCATTAAAGGCCTTGAGCTCCCGAATCTTAATAACAAATACAGCAAATAATAACCTTAGGTTTTTATCCATAACAACTAGATTGCAAATTTCACAGAGAATACAATACACGATACCACAACATCAATCTATTTCAGAATAAGAAACCCCCAAATTTCAATTAAGAACATTCATACGGGTTATAAACCCTAATTTTAAAATTCGATAATCAAACTCAAAATTGAACATGTTATTGAACTCCAAATCAGACGTATAATATATCAAAATCATCAGGAAAACAAGCTCTACAACATGCAGTCATCAAATCATACAAACAATCATCCGAACAAAAATTCATATTTTTAATAAATTTAATTCGAAAATAAATAAATTTCCAGAAAATAAACCTTTGATTCTGCAGTGAAACAAAGCTCAGAATCTGATAGAACACTTCAAATCCTTCATTTTGGTTACTCAAGCTTTGGAAACAGAGATCGGTAACACCTTCGTTTTGCTCTTTGATTCTTAGAACAGTTTTTGTAATTAGGGTTTTTCTCTGAAAATTATAGAATTAACTATCTGCAAATGATTTTGATACGAAATAAAATACGGAAAAAGGCTATTTATAATTACAAAAAATTAGTATCCCGTTGGATCATTCCGGATATAAAACGGTATGTTTATTTATAAAAACTGATCCAAACGGTATCGGTTTTCGGGATAATTATCCAAATCAGTACAATTTGTATTGCGGTCTTGGTCTAAGCGCCTGGTTACACGTACTACGAAGTGATAATTGGGATAATTTATAAATTAGTTGTTTAGCCGCTAAGTAACTGTAATAACGATCCGATTTGATATCAGTTTTGGATAATTATCCCAACCGGGCTTTTTATAAAACACTCTATACGAAAATAATGTAATAATATCTCTACTTTTGAAAATACGGGTTTCGTTGATTTACCAAAATGATTGTTGTATCGAAAATCTTGCACCGGGCCGCGCACGGGTCAAACCGTAATCCGGATCGAAAAAGTCAAAACACGGAAAATGTCCAGAATTACCAGATTAGGTTAGAAAGGAGTTTCGGAAGAGTTTCGGGTTGTAAAAACATAAAAACGATTGAAGTCGGACGATTCCCGGCTTTATAAATTAATTTTGTAATTATTCAAAAAATAATTAATAATTCATAAATCATTATAAAATCATCTAACACTCCAAAAATTACCAAAAAAATACATTAATTATCTCTATTTTATTCTGGACATATTAAAATTAACATACTCACATTTTATTACATACAAACATCTAAATATTATTATCAAACATCAGATAATTCACCAAAAATTCATATAATATTCACATAATAATCATATATTGATAGAAATAATTACACGATATTTCCCGGATGTTACACTTCCAACATGACCGTGTAGGACGCTGTCCGAAACACTGATGTGATAGCAGGTAACCTTCTGTTAAATTCCGAACATGCATATGTTTTATTTGATTCCGGAGCGACCAAGTCTTTTATATCTCAAATTATTTGTACGAAGTTAAATCTTAATGCTATACCCTTACGTGAGGTATTACAAGTAGAAATAGAAAACCGAGAAATCATTCATGTAAATCATGTACACCCTAGATGCAAGTTGAAACTAGAAGGGAAAGTCTTTGAGGTTGACTTAATCCTGTTTGCATTAGGAGAATTTGATGTGAAAATAGGTATGGATTGGTTATCCAATAATAGAGCACAAATAGATTGTGAGCAAAAGAAGGTAAGGATAAGAGTGAAAAATGGAAAAGAGATAGTGTTTAAAGGTCAATGATAGAGCCAGAAATTTATGACCATGATTCAGGATAATAGATTGTTAAAGAAAGGTAACGAGGCCTACTTGGCTTATTTGATGGATACTAAGAAGGAAGTTCCCAACATACAGGACATACCCGTAGTAAATAAATTCGTGGATGTGTTCCCATAGAACTTACCAGGATTGCCACCCGACAGAGAAATAGAATTCTCTATAGAATTAGCCCCACGAGGGACGACACCAGTATCTAAGTCCCCTATAGACTATACACTGGCCCCGGTTGAGATGAAGAAACTAGCTTCTCAACTGCAAGAGTTGTTAGATAACGGGATGATAAGACCCAGTGTGTCGCCATGGGGTGCACTAGTACTGTTTGTAAAGAAAAAGGATGGTAGTATAAGATTATGCATAGACTACCAAGAGTTGAACAAGCTGACCATCAATAATAGGTACCTTCTCCCTAGGATTGACAACCTATTCGACCAGCTCAAAGGTGTTGTACATTTTTCCAAATTAGATTTGAGGACATGATACCACCTAATGAAAATCAAACCTGAAGATATACCAAAGACTGCCTTTCGCACTAGGTATGGACATTATGAGTCATTAGTCATGTCATTTGGGCTAACCAATACACCCCCAGCCTTTATGGATTTGATGAACAGAGTGTTCAAGTAGTACCTAGACATATGTATGATAATTTTCATAGATGATATTTTAATCTACTCAAAGACAGAGCTAGAGCACGCAGAACATTTGAGGATAGTCTTAGAAATCTTGAGGAACGAGAAGTTGTATGCCAAGTTCTCAAAATGTGAGTTTTTGTTAAAGGAAGTTCAGTTCCTAGGGCATGTAGTGAGTAACAAAGGAGTTTTAATCGACATGCCAAGATAGAGGCGGTATCTAATTAAGGACTACGATTCTGAAATTTTGTATCACCGCGTAAAGCCAATGTGGTGGCTGACGCCCTCAGTAGGAAAGAGAGACTCAAAATGATAATGACACTGAGGAGTTAGTTAAGGAATTTGAAAAGATGGAGATCGACGTGAGAATAACTGGTAAAGGATTAGAAGGACTATTCGAGATCAAGTTAGTAACGGAACTAGCCGAAAAGATATGAGTGTTCCAGGAAACGAAGATGAACGAAGAAAGAGAAACATTGACCGGTGAGGAGGTTAGATGCGAGAAGGATAAGAAAGGGATCATGAGGTATGCATCCCTACCAAGAACTAAAACCAATCACAATGCCATATGGGTTATCATAGATAGACTGACCAAGTCTGCGCACTTCCTGCCAATCAATGAAAGGTACACCGTAGACAAGATAGTGGATATTTACCTAAGAGAAATCATAGTGAGGCACGATGTTCCCGTTGCCATAGTATCGAATAGGGACCCAAGGTTTAACTCCTAATTTTGGAAAATATTCTAAGAGTGTGTAGGCACCAGATTGAATACGAGTACCTCTTACCACCCTCAAACCGATGCGAAAAGCGAAAGGACTATCCAGACCCTAGAGGATATGCTATGAGTATGTGCCATTGACTTTAAAGGAAACTGGAATGACCACTTACCTCTGATTGAATTTTCTTACAACAATAGCTATCACGCTAGCATAGGAATGCCCCCGTATAAAGCTCCTTATAGAAGAAGATGTCGCTCTCCCTTATGTTGGGATGAACTTGGAGAACATAAGTTAATCGGACCCGAGTTAGTCTAACAGACCCGAGAGACGGTGGGACTCATCAGAAAGAGGCTGGTAGGGGCTCAAGATAGACAGAGGAAGTACGCCGACTAGACCAGGAAAGATAAGGAATATGAAGTGGGAGATTTAGTGATGTTGAAAGTGTCTCCATAGAAAGGAATGATGAGGTTGGGAAAGAAAGGGAAACTAAGTCCCAGATTCATAGGAACCTTTGAGATCTTGAGGAGAATATGACCTCTAGCTTACGAACTCTCCTTGCCTCCTAATCTACAATAAGTGCACAACATGTTCCATGTGTCAATGCTAAGGAAGTACTATGCCGATACGCGATATGTGATAGAGTACGAACAGGTAGACTTACAACCGACCTGACCTACGTTTAGCAACCAGTGAGAGTGATGGACCATAAAGAACAAGTGTTGAGGAACAAGACTATAAAGCTGGTTAGAATCTTGTGGAGAAATCGGAATGTTGAAGAATCAACTTGGGAACTAGAGGACGCAATGAAGGAAAGTTATCCCTACATATTTTCTAATTGATTCCGGGACAGAATCCTTTTTAGAGGGGAAACTGTAATAACTCGAATTTTGAGACTTTGTAAAACGCTTAGTGAATAGTGACCCTAACAATCGGGGAAAATTCTTGAGCCCACACTACGTTGTTCAAGAGAAATTTAGTTTTCGAGTCGATAAGATGATTATACGTACCAAATAAGTATATATAAATGCTATTAGTTTTCAAAGAAAATGAACTTTGAAAAACGACCGTATCAACGAACCGTCAAGGGTTACGATAATCACGATATAATTATAAATATAAAATCCTACAAATTCAGACCCAAGTACGGGACTTCAAAATGTAAAGGAAATATAAGAAAAGATTTATTACGAAAGCAAATAAGCGACCGAGCGAACGCGTAAGCGAATAAATAAATATATTAAGACAAGTTAACCATACAAGCAAAATAGAGTAAGAAACTAACCATGGTTAATAACCAAATATAATCTAACCTAGCAAGAATAGTAAACTAGCTAATACGGAATGATAACCTAGCTAGTGAATAGTGGTGGAATATTAATCAAGGTATCAAGCGAGCAAGGTAGCTTGGAAGCTTATCTTCTTGATGTTCTAGTACTTGTACCTTATCGAAAACCATTGCTTTAAGCCTAGTTTGGCATTACTCTTTCATAATATCCAATAGCCTTGCTAAATTTCCTCGTCCAATTTCTTGTATATGGAAACCTTTCAGTTACCCTAATAGAGTAAAGTCTAGTGGATCAAGGCCTTGAGATTTTGTGACATATTTCCAGTATTTCAAGTTGATCTATAATCCCTTGATAAAAATGTTTACAGTCAAAAGAGATTTTGTCATAAATTGGCATCAGTTTTTAAAATGATTAAAATGTGGATTTTTAGTCCCAAAGGGGGATAAATGTTTTCTCTGAATAATGGATCTGGACTGAGACGTGAGTTCTTTCCACACTTATATGTAGTCTTAAAAGTTGCCTAGGGATCCCATTAATATTTTAGAACCCAGCGAGGTTCGGGATTACTTCACGGCTGATCACCGGCTGTAATCCGTAGCGTCATAAAATGATTTTAATTAAGATATGACTTTGAAATTGTTTTGATACAAGCAAATGATGCCATCACCCAAAGTTTTATCTCTTCTTATCATTGGTTATGTCTTAACATTGTCATTCTTTTATATATATCTTGATATATGTTTTGTATCGTATTGTTTAGCACTTGTTGAGCATTTGGCTCACTTCTTGCTTTACCCTGATATTTCAGCTAGCAGCTATGGTTAGATTCAAGCAGACCTCCCGTAAGACCTGTGACGTTGATGCGTATGTTCGAGCTCAGGTAGAATAAGAGATAGTTATGTGTGAGGATTCGATATTAAAATTAGTTGTAATAGTTGGTAGTGTTGGGCTGTTCCAAACCCTAAACTGTAAAATCTTGGATTATGTTGTGTTTACTTATTTTTAAATATTGTAATAGTTATATTTAATTTGTTGGGTAAGTTGGGGGTGTGACATGGTAGTAGGGTATTCGTACAACGAAAGTTGGCATTTACTAGTTTCGTGTTATCTGATTAGTGTCATCACCATTACATGCTAAGGTTAAGAACAAAAAGGCTATTGAATGAAGTATTTAATGAAGTTAGGTCCCATGTTTGTCATATATAGTAATTCAACCTCAATTCTCTTAGTTAATGTTATTCGGTATAATCTCTTAGTTTAATTAAAACCCATTTTATTATTTGTCTTAGTATTGAGCGATAACCATACATTGTTGCATAGGTACATAAATTGAACTTAACCTAAACCAGTCTCTGTAGGAACGAATCTGATTTATATCTTATACTACTTGCGAACGCGTATACTTGCATATAATTTTAGAGCGTGTTTTTGCCCTAACAAGTTTTTGGCACCGCTTCCGGGGACTCAGTCTTGTTAATTTTTAGTTTATGTGCTTATCATCAGTGGTCGTTAAAGTTCACTGACTCAGATTCTTTTACTTTCACGGTTTATTTGTTTGTGTTTCAGGTACTCATTACAATGGGAGATCCAGTAGCACGGACGAAAGCCTTAATGGATTTTTCTCAACCCAAGATAAATGACATTCAATCTAGCATCGTCAGGCCAGCTATCACAACAAAAGCAACAATTATGACTTTATTGTAGATGCTCCAAGAAAGCAATGTAAAAAATTGTCTCAATAAATTATCTAACTCACATTTGTAAGAAGGCAGTTAGTGAGCCAAATTATGGAGCCTCCAAATATAATGAAGCACAAACAGATGATCCATATTCTTTCTGTGACAAGTTTAACTGCATTCCATGCAACATAAAAGTTATGACCAGCTGTCATAAGTTGAGAAAAGATATTAAAGAAGTTAACTTTAGATCTGTGATTAAAGATGAAAATGTTGATCAAACTAAGAATGTTATTCCTTTTGAATGTTAAGTTCTACTTCTGCTAATTCTGTGAAAAAGAAAAAAGTGCCGAACACCGCTTGGGTAGCTAAACACACTTAAAACTCATTGTGTGCAGGGAAAGAGGAATAAAGTCATATGGATCATTAATAATGGATTTTCAAGACATATGACTCTTTGGTGAACTTTGGAGATAACAACAAAGGATTCACAAAGGGATATATCAAGTTGATTTCTGGAAATGTTGTCATTGAAGATGTAGCACTGGTTGCAGGTCTTGAAGTAAATCTTCTTAGTGTAAGTCAATTTACTAACAAGGAATTCAAGGTCATTTTTCAAAAAGAATATTGCTCAATCATAACCAAGAAAACTAGTGAAGTTGCTTCGAAAGGAATAAGGAGGGAAGCCTGTTTATTGCAGATTTAAATTCAGCAAACAAGGACAGAGTTTGAACCAAGATGTTCATGTGATGCTTAAAATGTGAATGCACCCTTGTTTAAACTTGTGAAATGAACTTCAGTGGGTGGATCTTGTCATCAAACAGGGGCTTGCAGATGAAGATAGAGAAAATGAGGATGCAAAATCCACTTCAAACAATAAATATGAGAAGAAGCCTACAGTGAGACTAACTGTTAAAATACCAGCAAATGAATTCAAGTATATTAATAGTGGAAAGAAAAAGAAGAACCTAAATGGGAAGATAGGTATCAAGAAAAGCAACAATTATGCCTATGTTGTAGATGCTCCAAGAAAGCAATGTAAAAAATTGTCTCAATAAATCATCTAACTCACCTTTGTAAGAAGGTTGTTAGTGAGCCAAATTATGGAGCCTCCAAATACAATGAGGCACAAACAGATGATCCATATTCTTTTTGTGACAAGTTTGACTACATTACATGCAACATGAAAGCTATGACCAGCTGTCATAAGTTAAGAAAAGATCTTAAAGAATTTAACTTTAGATCTGTGATTAAAGATGAAAATGCTGATCAAACTAAGAATGTTATTCCTTTTGAATGTTAAGTTCTACTTCTGCTAATTCTGTGAAAAAAGAAGAAAGTGCTCAACACTGCTTCGGTAGCTAAACACTCTTAAAACTTATTGTGTGCAAGGAAAGAGGAAGAAAGTCATATGGATCATTGACAATGGATGTTCCAGACATATGATAGGTGATAAACCCTGCTATCACAATTTGAGGAGATGGCAGGCTCTTTGGTGACCTTTGGAGACAACAACAAAGGATTCACAATGGGATATGGCAAGTTGATTTCTGGAAATATTGTCATTGAAGATGTAGCACTAGTTGCGGGTCTTGAAGTAAATCTTCTTAGTGTAAGTCAATTTACTAACAAAGGATTCAAGGTCATTTTTCAAAAAGAAGATTCCTCAATCATAACCAAGAAAACTGGTGAAGTTGCTTTGAAAGGGGTAAGGAAGGGAAGCCTGTTTGTTGTAGATTTAAATTCAGCAAATAAGGACAGGATATGTTGCTTCCACACCAAGGCATCTAGTGAGCAAAGCAAAGTCTGGCACACAAAGCTCTCTCACTTGAACTACAAAGAAATTAATACTCTGGTGAAAAGAGAATTGGTGAGATATATTCCAGCTTTGGAATTTCCTCAAAATGAATTTGTGAAGCTTGTCAAAAAATAATGAAGAGGTCCAGTTACAAAAGCAAAGCTATGATTCCATTAATGCTCCACTACAGCTCATCCACATGGATTTATTTGGACCTGTAAATTTCATGTTTATATCCAAAAAGAAGTATGCTTTGGTGATGATGGATGACTACTCAAGTTACACTTGTATGGAATTTATGCATTCAAAGAATGAATCTCCACACATCATTATTGAACACAAAAAGAAATTTGAAAAATAAGATGAATATCAAAATTGTGTCAAAAGATTGAGAAATGACAATGGTACATAATTCAGGAATGCAATTCTAAGTGAATTTTGCAAAGACAAAAGGCTTTGTTCAAGAGTTCTCAACTGCAAGAACACCTCAACAAAATGGTGTGGTTGAAAGTTAAAATAGAAATCTAGTTGAAGCTGGAAGAACAATGCCGCAAGATGTCAACCTGCCAAGTAGTTTTTGGGGAAGAAGTTGTTAACACAACATGTTACACTCAGAATATATATTTACTAAACAAAAACATTGGCAAGTTACCCTACTCAATTTTGAATATTCCGAGAATTTTGGTTTTATATTTATAATTTTTCGATGAATTTCCATGCGCACCACGGTACATTTAATTGACAAAGCGAGTCAGAATTTCAGTCTATTCGAGAATCAGGGACACGTGTCAAAATCCTATACAAGAATTTTGACACGTATCCACTCTAATTGATGCAAGAGATTAAAAAGAGAAAAAAATAAAATAAAACACACCCCAAACCCCCCACCCCCTGCATCACTCTCATATATCTCAATCTCTCCTCATTCTCCGTCTCTGTGTTCTCCCTAATCTCTCTGCTCTCTCCCTCGCCATCTCTCACGCTCTACTCACCCTTCTTCTGTTTTCTTTTTCCTTTGTTTTCTCGGTCTTGCGCTGCCTTGCTCCGGTATTTTTCCGGCCTTCTCTTTTCGGTTACTAGCTTCAATTCATTCCTGTTGATATACAAATATATATACTCATGTGTGTATATATTTGTTCCGTGTATGTGTTCGTGTGTGCAAGTATGTGTGTTTGTGTGTTAATGCCGCACGCGCGGTGGCGCGATCGCGCGTCTGTGATGTGTGGTTTTTGTTTCCCTGTTCCTGTTTGTCTTTGTCGATTGTAAATTTGGAATTTTTATATAAATTCTTATAATTTTTTTCAGGAATTTTATTGAGTGATTTTGTGAAATTAAATTATAATTTCGTGCAGGAAATGATTTTAAATAATCGGTGGAATTTATTTGTAAACCCATATTCTATCGGGCACTAATAAATTTTGTCGCTATCGACGATGAGGCTCAGTGAGTCGACGGTGGACGGTGATAAATTATAATGAATCCTAAATTTATAAGGTAGAGCTAGTGTATAGTTGTAAAGCTTCACAAAGCAAGTACCCCTGAACAAATCTTTTACAGTTCAGTAATATATGAATAACTGTTGATTTAAATTGCGTAGTGGAACAGAACGTTTTAAGTTACGTATCCCCTACATTTGAAAATATTTGTTTAAAATATGTTTTCGGGAAAAGTAACTTCTGAAAATGCCTATCTCTAAAACTGTGAATAAAATTGGAAAGGTTTGGGAAAGTGTGCTATGATATAATTACTTAAAAAAGAGATAGGTATGAGTAGTTTTGGAAACTGGATCAAACGGATCAGATATTGAATGGTTGCGTAAGAGGCCCATAACGGCACGGCGGGTTTGCGTAAGTGGATAAGTCGGTTGCGCGCCCTATTTGAACCGCTTAGTCCAGCGTGACAGAGACCTAGCTAGTCTCTGAGTTTCAGAACAGGTTTGTGGTGGGATTGACTGATCAGCTGTCCCTTGGAATCGTCCAAGATATATATATATATATATATATATATATAAGAGTTGGTCGAGGGTTCCGAATGCATTACCCTGGCATTTATTGATGTTTGTTGGAACTGCCCTAACCTTATTGTGTCTGTCCTGTTTATTTATATTGTTGATAGTGGCCTATAGTGATATCTAGTTCTCCCACCCAAGAGAACATATCTGATTTGGATAGCTCAGACTCAGAGAGGACTCTTTATGTTTTGGCCGAGGAGACTCCCCTTCGACCTCCACCTGTCACTCACTTTGGACCTAGTGATACCGCTCGATCGGGTACTAGACCTCGGTGGGTTCAACGTCATGTATCTACTATTAGAGACTTCCCTCCAGGATATGGACCTAGTAGTGCAGCTCCCCGACCCCCTATTCCACCTCCTCATACTTCAGGTACCTCTTCTCCTATACCTCATCAGGTGCATCAGGCCGTTAACAAGGCCTTAATCCGAGAGCAGAGTCCCGACTTGGCCAAAAAGTTAGATCGTGTACCTGTTGGCCCCTACCAGAGAGTATATGTTACCTCTCCAGATATCCAGGCTCGGATGAGAGCCCTCACTCAATCACCCATCAAGCAGGCTAGGCATATTGATCTTTTATCATTTCAGAGACCAGAGCGGTTCAGTACCAGGGCGTAGTAGATTGGCCAGTGTTTGAGTTGGGAGTTATGGGAGGAAGTGGCTAGATGTTAGACTTTTGTATTAGTAGTTGTCAGAACTCGGACGCCTGTGTCCTTAGAGTTCTGTAGTATAATTCGTGTATTAGGTGGAGGCTGCTATGATAGCCAATTTTGTTGTGTATTCAGTTTTATTATCAGGATTGTACTGTAGCTGTTTAGTTAGATATTTGTATTGTTGTTGTAATGTAGTTTTTTCCATATAAAAGTTGTTGTTTAGTTTTATAAAACTTTTGCACTGTTATTATTGATGTTACTGCTATTGCTGTATTTATTGCTGGTTTTGTTAAATTTAGCCATACATCATGGGTGGACCCCAATTAAATAAGGATGGGAATATTTTATTGTAGCAGCGTTTTCCTGACCCATAAAAATGTTGCTACCCGGGGCAAAATTTTCATATTAAACTTTTGTTGTATTTCAGGAGAATGTCGCCCACAAAGAATATCCCATCCAATTCCTCTAGTAGAGACTCTGTTGAGGGCCCAGCCATAGGTGAATTGCTAGATTTTCTGCGCCAACATTCTAATCAGATGGCTCAGCAGCAAGAACAATTCCAGCAACAAGAATAATTCCACCAGCAACAACAGCAATTTCTGCAACAGCAACAATTACAGCAACAATTCATACAACAACAAATGCATCTTTAGCAGCACCACCAGTAAAGAGAGCCAAACCAAACTGTTAGTTTTAAATCCTTTCAGTCCGTCAAACCCCTAGAGTTTAAGGGTGAAGTAGACCCTGTTGCTGCCATAATTTGGCTTAAGGAAATGGAAAAGGCTTTTACCCTCATTCAAGTAAGTGATGATTCTAAAATGGATTATGCGATCTACTTCCTTAAGGGAGAAGCAAATTATTGGTGGGAATCCACTCGTGCCTTGGAAATAGATCTTGGACCAGGTTTACAGAATTGTTCTTGGAAAATTATTTTCCAGATTGTTTACAGAATCAGTTGGAAGTTGAGTTTCTGGAGTTGAAACAAGGTGAAAAGAGTGTGTCAGAATATGAGGCCAAGTTTACGGAATTGGCCCAATTAGTTCCTGGGTATGTGAGTACGAAGACTCAGAAATCATGAAGGTTTCAACAAGGGTTGAAGCTTAAAATTCGCAGTGGAGTTGTGGCTCTGCAACTCAAAACATATCATTCCGTAGTTCGGGACGCCCTAGTAATTTAGAGTGATCTGAAGTTCATCGTCAAAGAAAAAGGCGATAAGAAGAGGAAGTCTAAAAGTATTACTGACAAGGTGGATCAAGAAGAATCCAGTCAGAAGTTTCCGAAGCGGTTTGACCGAAATAGGAATAAAAGATTCAGAAGATAGGGTTTTCCCAAGGTAAGACCAAGTGCCACCTCAATTGCTTCTACTCTAACTCAAATGGTCAAGCCAGCAGTGGAATGTAAGTTGTGTAGCAAGAGGCATAGTGCCCAGTACAGAAAAGATGTCCAATGTTTCAAATGTGATCAGAAGGGTCATTACACGTAGGAATGCAGTTCAGGGAATCCCGGAGTCACTTGTTTAATGTGTGGCAAGGCTGTACATATTGCCAGTAATTGTAAGGCTGCTACTCAAGGAGGCGCAGGAGGTAGTGCATCCCAAGGACCGGAAACCACCACAGCTAGAGCCAGAACTTTCAAGATGACCAAGAGATCTAATGCTCAAGACTCGGATGTAGTTGCAGGTACGCTCTCTCTTAATTCCGTACCTGTTAAAGTTTTGTTTGATTCATGAGCGTCTAAGTCATTTATATCAAAAGAATGTGTGAGTAAAATGGATTTAATATTGGAAGACTTAGTTGAGCCCTTGACCATAGAAGTGGCCAATCAGGATAGAGTTTCAGTGAGTCAATTTTGTCCTAAGTGTCAACTAGAAATCCACAGCCATTATTTTTCGGCTGACCTAATACCTTTCGAGTTAGGAGAGTTAGATGTGATTTTAGAAATGGATTGGTTGTCCCAGTATAAGGCAAATATTGACTGTAGGAAAAAGAAGATTGTGAGGTTTACGGAGAATAATGTCAAGATAAATTATCAAGGACAGAAGCAGGAAAATAAATTTCTCTCGATACTGAAAGCAAAGAAACTGTCGAGAAAAGGATGTGAAGCCTACTTAGCCCATATTGTAGACACTGAGAAAGAGGCACTTAATCTGGACGAGATTCCAATAGTAAGGGAATTTTCAGATGTTATTCCAGATGAGTTTCCCGGATTGCCACCAGATCGTGAGATCGAGTTTTCTATTGACCTAGTTCCCGGAGCAGAACCAGTTTCAAAGGCTCCCTATCGTATGGCCCCAGTAGAATTGAAGGAACTAGCTAAACAACTTCAGGAACTACTGGATAAGGGAGTAGTTAGGCCAAGTGTATCCCCGTGGGTTGCACAGTGTTATTTGTGAAAAAGAAAGACTGGAGCATGAGATTATGTATTGATTATCGGGAGTTAAATAAGTTAACCATCAAGAATAAGTATCCCCTACCCAGGATTGATGGCTTGTTTGACCAGCTTAAGGGAGCGTGTGGTTTCTTGAAGATTGACTTAAGATTTGGCTACCATCAACTGAAGATGAAGCCTGAAGATATACCCAAAATTACATTCAGAACAAGATATGGCCATTATGAGTTCCTAGTGATGTCATTTGAATTGACCAATGTACCAGCAACTTTTATGGATCTAACGAACTGGGTGTATAAAGAGCACTTAGATAAGTTTTTTATTGTATTTATTGATGACATCCTCATCTACTCAAAGACTAAATAAGACCATGTTGAACATCTGAGGATTGCTCTACAAAAGATGAGAGAGAAACACTTATACGCTAAGTTTTCGAAATGTGAATTTTGGTTGGATGAGCTTCAATTGGGTCATATAGTGGGTAAGGATGGTATCACAGTGGATCCTGTTAAGATTGAGGTTGTATCCAGATTGGAACAACCAAAGACCTCGACAAAAGTTAGAAGTTTTCTTGGATTAGCGGGTTATTGCCGAAGATTTGTAAAGGATTTTGCCAATATTGCGACTCTGTTAACCAAGCTGACCAGAAAGAATGAAAAGTTTGTTTGGACTGAGAAATGTGAAGAGAGTTTCCAGGAGTTGAAGAAGAGATTAGTGACAGCACCAGTGCTAGCATTGCCAGATGAAACGGGAAATTTCGTGATTTACAGTGATGCTTCTTTGAAAGGTTTAGGCTGTGTGTTGATGCAACATGATAAAGTTATTGCCTATGTGTCCAGACAGTTGAAACCCCATGAGCAGAAGTATCCAGTACATGATTTGGAAATAGCAGAAATAGTGTTTGCATTGAAGCTGTGGAGACACTACTTGTATGGAGAAAAATGTGAGATCTATACGGACCATAAAAGTTTAAAGTATATATTCACTCAGAAGGACTTAAATATGAGACAACGGAGATGGTTGGAGTTGATTAAGGATTATAATTGTTCTATTAATTACCATCCGGGAAAAACCAATGTAGTAGTAGATGCCTTGAGCAGAAACGAAAGATTGAATGCGATTAGAATTGCTAAAGAATTAGCAAAGGATTTGGAAAAGCTGGAAATTGAAGTTCGGGTGCCAAAAGATAATTATGACCAATTGTATGAAATCACTTTTCAGCCAGAATTGATGGACAAGATTAAGAAGTGTCTGGAAGATATAGGGATCAAAGACTAAATATTTGACTGGAGAAGAATTTTGTACTCAAAAGGACAGCAAATGTATGTTTAGGTTTTCCTCAAGAGTATGGATTCCCAATGTGACAAAGCTGAAAAATGAATTTTTGTGAGAAGCCCATAATTCTAGATTTTCTATTTACCCTTGGAGTACCAAGATAAATCAGGATTTGAAGCAGAATTTCTGGTGGCCAGGAATGAAAAAGGAAAAAGTAGATTGGGTTAGTAAATGTCACACGTGTCAAACATTATAGGAAGAACATCAAAGACCAAGTGGATTGCTACAACCCTTAGAGATTCCACAGTGGAAATGGGAAGAAATTGCGATAGATTTTGTAGAAGGACTACCAATGACAAAATTGAATCATGACGCTATTTGGGTAATTATTGATAGGTTGACGAAGTTTGCACATTTCCTCCTGATTAACGAAAGATATTCTTTGGACAAGCTAGTCAAGCTGTATTTGGATGAAATTGTGACCAAGCATGGAGTCCCTGTTTTAATTGTGTCAGATCGAGATCCCGGGTTTAACTCAAGGTTTTGGACAAAATTCCAAGAATGTTTGGGAACTAAGTTGAAGATGAGTATCGGTTATCATCCTCAGACAGATGGCCAAAGTGAGAGAATGATTCAGACAATAGAAGATATGTTGAGGGTTTTTGCTTTGAATTTCAAAGGAAACCGGGATGATCATTTGCCATTGATTGAGTTTTCCTACAATAACAATTATCATGTCATATATGAATGTCACCCTATGAAGCCTTGTATGGACGAAAGTGTACGTCTCCACTTTATTGGAATAACGTGGGAGAGAAGAAATTGTTAGGTCTTGAGTTAGTTCAGCAAACCAAGGACGCAGTAGTATTAATTCAGAAAAGATTAGAAGTAGCTCAGGATAGATAAAGAAAGAACGCGAACTTGCATCAAAAGGATATGGATATAGAAATAGGACCATTGGTATGATTGAAACTCTCACCTTGGAAAGGATTGGTTAGATATGGACAGAAAGGCAAGTTGAGTCCTAGGTATATCGGACCATTCGAGGTATTGAGAAAAGTAGGTAAAGTTACATATGAATTAGTGCTGCCACCGCAGCTGCATCATATCCATAATGTGTTCCACGTATCTATGCTAAAGAGGTATATCCCTGATTCGAACCAAGTAATTGAGTATGAGCCAATTGAGCTTCAACCGGATTTGTCCTACGTCGAGCGACCAATCTAGATCCTAGATCGTAAAGAACGAGTCCCTAGAAACAAGTCTATTCCTATATTTAAAGTACTTTGGAAAATCCTCGAGTAGAAGAACTTGAGAGTTAGAGTCAGATATGCTTGACAAATATCCTCACTTGTTCAATTAGTAAAGATTCTGAGGATAAAATCTTTTTAGGGGGGTATATAACGACTCATATATTTTTGTATTATTTAAATGTGTAATTAATGAATAATTAAGAAAATAAAATATGTGTATTGGTTCTGTCAGTTGTGTGTTGTCTTATTATTATTTTATGAGTGATTATTGATGTGCAGGGATTATTTGTATAATTAAATATTGTGCCGCATTGTTTTGTTTTCATATTTAAAAGTGGTTTTCTTGCAGATTTATTTTCATAAATATATGGATTGCCTCTAAAATTGTTTTTGTGATTTTATAATTTCAATAAATATTTTTGGGATTTCATAAAATTTAGAAATCAATATTTCATAAATTATTTATCTTTAAATAATTTTCTGATTATATTTATTTGTAAATTAAGTATTTAACTCCAGGATATTTCAACAATTATGAAATTCATAATTTATTAAGTTTGGAATATTTCGAGAATTTTAAAATTATTTCGAAAATTTTTCTGATTAAATTCACCCGCGTGTTTACTCGTTAATTTGTTAAGTCTGGATATAGTGTGCGATTGAATGATTCGTATTTAATTATGAAAGTTTAATTTTATTACCTTTCGAATAATCTGAGAATTTTGATATTATATTTATAATTTTTCGATGAATTTTCACGCGCGCCTCGGTACGTTTAATTGAGAGAACGAGTCAGAAATTCAGTCTATTCGAGTATCAAGGACACGTGTCAAAATCCTATACAAGAATTTTGACACGTATCCACTCTAATTGATGCATGTCTACAGGAGATTAAAAAGACAAAAGTAAAAATAAAACACACCCCAAACCCCCACCCCCTGCATCACTCTCGACTCTCTCAATCTCTCCTTACTCTGTCTCTGTGTTCTCCCGAATCTCTCTGCTCTCTCCCTCGCCATCTCTCACACTCTACTCACCCTTCCTCTTTTTTCTTTTTCCCTTGTTCTCTCGGTCTTCCGCCGTCTTGCTCTGGTATTTTTCCTACCGTCTTTTTTCGGTTACTAGCTTCAATTCATTCTTGTTGATATACATATATATATATACTCGTGTGTGCGTGTATATATCTGTGCTATGTGTGTGTATGTGTTCGTGTTTGCAAGTGTGTATGTGTGTGTGCATTGGTGCCGCGCGCGCGGTGGCACGTTCGCTCGTGTGTGCTGTATGGTTTTTGTTTCCCCTATTCGTGTTTGTCTTTGCCAATTGTAAATTTAGAATTATTATATTAATTCTTATAATTTTCTGCAGGAATTTATTAGGTGATTTTGTGAAATCAAATTATAATTTCGTGCGGGAAATGATTTTAAATAATCGGTGGAATTTATTCTGAAACCAATATTATATCGGGCACCAATAAAATTTGCCACTGTCAACGATGAGCCTCGGCGAGTCGAGTCGACGGTGGACGGTGATGAATTATTCTGAGTCCTAAATTTCTAAAACAAATAAAGTAATTGGTAAAATTATTTTTCGGAACGTAAATAGTTATTTATTGTAAAAGTCGTATTGTGATGTTAATTGCGAAATTGTGATTGTGGGGAATTTGTCGTCGATTATGTTTCGACGGGAAGTCCGATAAATAGAGGAGACGATATCCGATTTTCGAGAAATGGATTTCGAGAATACGAAAACGTAACCTATATTTATCGGGAATACTAGTTGAGCGTATATATTTGTCAATAAATATTGAATGAAATTTAATTATTACGTGTATTTTATTAATACGTATAAGTATGAGTCGAGAATTGCTATCGTTCGGGTAAAGTGATTAGCGAGGATATGTCAAGCATAACTGGTCATCTAACATATGATATTTAGATTACGTAGGTTCAAGTCGAAGGACTCGAAAGTTAAAGTCGGTTAAAAGTCGAGCTAGTGTATAGTTGTAAAGTTTCGCAAGGCAAGTACCCCTAAACAAATCTTTTACAGTTCAATAATATATAAATAACTGTTGATTTAAATTGCGTAATGGAACATAACGTTTTAAGTTACGTATCCACTGTATTTGAAAATATTTGTTTAAATTATATTTTGGGGAAAAGTAACTTCTTAAAATGCCTATCTCTAAAACCGTGAATAAAATTGGAAAGGTTTTGGAAAGTGTGCTGTGATATATTTATTTAAAAAAGATATAGGTATAAGTGATTTTGGAAACTGGATAAAACGGATCAGATATTGGATGGTTGCGTAAGGGGCCCGTAACGGCCCAACGGGTTTGCGTAATTGGCTAAGTCGGTTGTGCGCCCTATTTGAACCGCTTAGTCCAGTGTGACAGAGACCTAGCTAGTCTTTGAGTTCCAGAACAGGTTTGTGGTACGATAGACTGATCAGCTATCCCTAGGATTTGTCCAATATATTTATATATATATATATATCTGATTTTGGTTGTGTGGTTCCCGTAACAGAATATATGATTTTGTGGTTTCTTTAATGGAACAGTGGATTTAGAAATGAAAATAACATGCTAAAATTTGACTCTGGTATTGACACAGCACACGACTGATGATAGGTTTTACAGAGCATGCTAGTTGTTGATATCCATTTTATACATATTTTACTGTTTTCATGACAATTCGTGATTTCTGTTCCTATAACTGTTTTCATAAACTGCTTTACTTCTTATTCATATAGTGGTACTGTTGAGCAATTGATTACTCACCCTTGCAGCTTGTGTTATATATATATATATATATATATATATATATATATATATATATATATATATATATATATATATTGCAGATGCCTAGAAGACCTATCAGACCCGGTCAGAACAAAGTTACAGCCCCTTCCGATCCCGGCTCCTCTGAGGTAGTTTGTATCAGACCATGTGGTCTGATGAGTTGCTATAATAAGTTAGTGTGTCAGAATTGTTGAATAAGTTGGTTGTAGTTTTGTAATCTAAATAATACTTAAACCTGGAAAAGGTTTTGGGAGTGAAGGGGTCGTGTTTATGTATTTATATTGATTCAGGTTGTATTATGTATATTATAGATGTATTAGTGACGTCAAATCCTGACCCCGGGGTTGAGGCTGTTACAGGTTGGTATCAGAGCTACAGGTTTAAGTCCCTAATTTAGGTTAGGAGTAGTGTAACACCCCCAAATCCGGGGTCGGGGATCCGGTTTGTCACGCGTTCCATTTCCCTTAATAACACTTAATCTTAATAAACAACCAACTACTGCGTACTGTGACCCCACAATATACACACCACAAGTTTTAGTCTCAAATATGAATACCAAAAATAACACAAGTCAATTTATTCCACAATTATAAGTCATTACACTTCAAAAGGGGTTTCTCAATAAATTTACGTATCCTTTGCCATTATTACAATTCATAAATATAAATAAGTCTGGTACATCAAAAGTTGAAAGTCTAGCCTATTGGTAGTTCCTACCTCAGCTACAACGACATCAACGCCTACAAGAAATTACGGAACATTTCCTATCCGCTCGCGAATTTGGGAGTTTGGTCTTATTCATCTTGTCTAGTTGTTGTTGTGTGATGAAAGAATAAAGCAAGGGTGAGCAACAAGCCCACCGAAATAACATGTATAATAATTAACAATATATGAACCTTCTCATAGTACTCATGAAAGTCTTGGTCAAGCAGAATTGAACCAAGTTTGATATCTTAACGTGACTAAGTCGCAAAATATCAGTATATATGTATATATACTTTTAAAAATCTTGGAAATCCTCTTCCATGCATAATATACCTAGAGTTCCAGTTTATAACTATTAGTCCCTTAACAATATAGCAAGAATTACAGAAGGGGGGTTGAATGGAATTCTTGAACCTTTTTCTTAAAATAAAAATGTTCAAACTCGAATATAAATATAAATGTATTGATTGGCACAATGCGGAAAACAAACTTAAGTGAACCAAAACACAAGTAATTAAAAACAAGAGTCTTTAAAAACTTTCTGGTGGATTTAAACAATTCCACCAGAGATATATATTATATCGATAGAACTCTGTGTGCAAGAATGCTCACAGCTGCTTACAAATATGAACTACTGAGAATACAGAGAAATGCTAATAATTTTGCTTACAAATGTTTCTCACTTTTTGTTTCTCAGATCTATGTTTCTATTTGCTACTTCTTGGTTTATATATTACCAAGATTACAAAGTCAAAAGACAGGATCATTATAAAAACTATCGGGTCTAATGATTTGCTACTTTGTTCTCTATTACCCAGTATAGGCTTCCCAATTCCATTTGCATACACTTCGACGCATGTGACCAGTTGTCACTGTCAACTGATATTTGATTCTTTATCCGTTGAGTACATGATCATTCGTCGACTTTATGATCATCCATTGATGGCTTCATTGATCATCCGTCGACTGCTATATTAAACATCCGTTGATAGCTATTTGATCATCCGTCAATGGCTTTGATAATCATCATTTGGTAGCTATTTTGGCACTTAACTTTAATTCATTTATGCAAAATTACAAGACATCATCTATGTACAATTAATCAATCTATTCTGAATATCTAGTTAAAGTCAATATGACTTATATGCTACTATAGATTTTATACAAAGGTGTATGCAGAAATGTGCTACAGACTCATTATTACATAAGCTACTCACTCGATGGATAATAAGTCATCATCCGTCGGGACTATAATGAGTTATCCGTCGGGACTATAATTCTTTTCCGTCGAGTGCTACATTATTTCACTAAGTAAAATCTACTTAGGTGGTTTGTTTATGTAATCATCAAGTACACAACATATGCACAACAATCTCCCCCAATTTATGTCTACTGGAATTGTAGCCATAAATTAAGAGATACTTGATGATAACAAAACACCCTAAACATACAGCTTTAAAGAAATGTAGATAATACTGAAAAGTGCTTCAAATAACAAAATGTACAAAGTGTAGCTCACAGTCATTTTCAAGATGCTCCTCTAGCCTGAGCATATTTTTCTAGTTTCTGGAAGGTCTGGATCTTCTTCCAAGCTTTCTGTTGTTTTCATCAATCTGATTTTGGAGCTGCCTGTGGAATTCCAATTCATCAGATTCTGAGAGATTTAGCTTTCCTTGCATTTCCAAGAGAGTCTCATTGATGGAGATGTTCGATTGGTCTTCTAATCTGAAGAATCTTCTCACACCTTTGTCATCAATGAACTCCATCAGCCAGTAGGGCCATAGATGCACTCTTCTCCCTGTGTATGGGATGATTAGAGTCTTTGGGAGTGCATCTTTAGCTCTAACACACCTTAGTTCTTCAATCTTCTTCAATACTAGTCTTCTTGTAGTGATATTGAACCCAAAGTTCTTCTTGAAGGGTGAATAAACTTTAATCAGTACAACTTGGCTCTCTTGAAGAATCCTATGAAGTGGCCACTGAATCTCCTTTCCTCCTTTGTACTTGAACACTAACCTTTCAGGTAGGTTTCTATATGCATCATTTCCTCTCACCTCATCTAGTTCATCCAGATAGAGGTTTAGATCAGAAAATTCTTTGATGTCACACAAGTACAAGTAGTCTCCCTTATTGACTTTGGGCTGAGCTTTAACTATAGACTTGGATTTGAGAGGTGACAACTTCACTTTCTTGACTGCTCTTGACTTTGTCCTTTTTGGCTTGCTAAGGATTGGTAGATTGAAGTCTGAAATTGGTATGTTCTCCCATTCTATTGGCTCATCCTTGGGCACAATAGGTTCACCATGAATATTCCTGTAGGGATCCACCACCTTTATGTCTTCAAATACCACATAAGGTTTTGTTGCTTGAGTTGTAATTGGTGTGGATTTCTTAGGAAATTGATCTTCCAATTCCTTGTCAACAATATCCAGTTTTCTTTTAGTTCTTTTAGCCAATTCTTTCTTTCTTGGAGATTTCTTCTGCTCTTCAACTTGCTTCCTTGATTCAGTAGCTTCAGATGGTTGAGAGGGAATTTGTTGTGATGTGTTTACAGCATGTAGCTTGGACAAGATAGCAATCTGCTCTCTCTTTTGTTTAGCCTTTTTAGCATCTAGAGCAGCCTGCTTCTTTTCCTGCTTCAATCTAGCTTTTTCTTCTCTCTTTGCTTGAGCAAATTGAGGGTGTCCAGCCACCACACAAATTTCTTTCCCATTTCTGACAATTTTAGCAATGCTTCTTTTAGAAACTGAATCAGCTGGATCTTTATATAAGACAATTAATCTTGACAGAAGCTTCTTTTCATCAGGCTTGGGTGTCTCATACACAGTATCCAAGGGGTTCTTCAAAGATGATTTTGAGTAGTTTGCCCTTGGTTACCTTTGGAGACTTGATGCAGGAAGATTGTCCTCTTTCCAGATAGTTCATGCTCATCTCATGCACACTTATTTGCTTGACTTGAGAGTGATGGATGGCTGACTTAACTAGCTCCTTGACAAGTTCAAACTTTTTCTGTATCTCCTCATAAATCTTCTCCCAGTTGACCAAACTCAACTTTTCCTTCTCAGCAACTTTCAAGTTAGCTGCTGCTGCTTGAATCAGATCTATACCATCTGCAACTGGTGGCTTTGAGACAGTAATTGAAGGCACAATTACTTTACTGATTTGTATCTGTAGCTTCTCCCCCTCACTTGGTCCTTTCTCCCCCTTTTTGTTATCATTAAGTTAAGGAGTCAAGCCTTGTGCTTTAGCCAGTCGCATTAGAAGACTAGTCTGAGACTGTTGATTTTGAAAAATGGTGACCACAGAGTTTTCAATAACTTGAACTCTGTCCTCCAATTTGGTCAGCTTCTTTTCAGCATCTGATTCTCTTCTCAGTCTCAGTAGCAGATCCTGCATGGTACCATAGGGCATTATTGAATCCAGCTTCTCAGAATTGTAGGTCTTCAAGTCAGCTATATCCTTTTTGAGTTCATCCACACTCAGATTATGTCTTAATTGCTGTAGCTTCATGAGATGTAGAGAATCTAGGCGGGCTTGAAGAATAGGCTTGGTACCAGCATTTGAGGTGTTCTGAATGGCCTTTTGGATAGACATGATTTGTTTGACTAAGGATACATTGAATTGTCCTGATGTAGACTCCTTTGTCAATGCCCATTCAGGTAGATCTGGAATAGAACTTGGGCCTTCATCTCCCCCTAAGTTCATGCTTCCATCAAATGAAACGGAGTCATCTTCATTAGAATTTACTCCAAATTCTTCAGATGGATCACCAGTTGTAGGAGGCATCAAATTGACAGCAGCTTTATCCCTTTGTAGAGATTCTGAAGTATGTACTAGATTTAAAGTCTTCTCTGCCTCCTCATTGCCCTGAGCAGCCAATAGTTGATAGGCTGACACAGGATGAGTAAAAGTGTCAGCGTTCAAGGAAATATTATCAATTACAGCTTTGTAATGTTGTTGAAATTGTCTTTCCTTTTCAGCATCATCCACAATCATTGACTCATGAGCAATGGCTGGATCCACCTTTATACCCTCTGTACCTACTTTTCTCTCATGTTCTCTCTTTTGTTGCATCAGGGTCTCACCCTGGCTCCCCACCCTCACACCCTCACCTTCACCTAATAAGGTGGGACTCCTCTCACCCCCTTTTTCCAATCCTGAAGAAATGGATTGCAGATTTTCACTCATTTCCTCTCCTTTTGCCTGGGAGCAACCCAACCTCTCACTCAAAACACTCTGCTCTCTCAATCCTAAGAGTGACTGTACAACCACTAAATCTTCTGCACTTGAAATAATTGAAGTTTGAAGTTGTGTAGAGATACTTGAGGAATGAGTGATATCCATCGAGTGAGTGGTTTTGCTGTCCGACGGATAACTACTGTTAGGCTTATCCGTCGGGATACAATCACTACTCGATGGATGAGCAATATCGGTCGAGAGAGTAGAAATGAATGAGGTGGGAATAGAAACTATTGTTGACTCTGTGCTGATTGAAGATATTTTAGGCACAGATGACACAACAGTTCCTGAAAGAATTGGCAAGTGAGCCAACAAATCATCTAAAAGATGATGCTCACTTGCACTAGATTTTGGCTTCCCCAACAGAGTTAAAGAAGGGGAATCAGGGATTGATGTGTTTATCATATCCACATCCAGAGAGTTGGTTGATGAGTATGGTGTTAGAGGTGCTTCTATAACTAGAGATTTTGGCTGTGACTCCATATTTATTGGAGCCACATCAAGTTGAATTTGTGAAGGTGCAGTGACTGTGTCTTTAGCACCAGTTTGCACTGTGTGTGTGCCCTGTGCATCCCCAGAGGTTTTTGATTTCTTCTTTCTAGCATAAGTTTGGGGTGAGCTTGTGTCCCTAACCCTCTTGGCCTGTGCTCTTGGTTGAGAGCTTTGTTCAATAGCTACATCCTTTTGGGAGGATGCAGCTAGAAGTGAGCTTTTGTCCTTTTTAAGCACTGCAGTTTATTGGGAAACTACAGTTTGGCTAGGCTGGGATTCACTCAACTCTCCAACCTTATTCTTGGGGTTTCTTTTACGTTCACCCCTTCCCTCACCTGACTTACCCTCCTTCACACTCCCCTCTTTGGCTTTTGTGGATTTTTCAACTGGCATCTTTTGAGAGATACCAGAGGGGGTTTTCTTTGATTTGGATTTGGAAATAGTAGTAGGACTAGTAGCTTTGGTAGGCAACTATTTGGTCATTGGCACAGTTGCCATAGCTACTCCTGAACTCAAAGAAATTGTGGAGGTTGGAATAGTTGTAGGGATGGATGAACTTACCTCACTTACCTGAGGTGCTTGCATTACAGGAAAGTAGAACATTGACACATCCTTGTGATGATTGGCCCTGTTTAGATCTGCAATGAGCCTTCTCTCTTGAACCCAACAATCCAGTTTGTTGTTAGGGTTCTCAAGCACAATCTCTTCACAGAGGTGGTTAGCCAATAACATAAGAAATCTAGCATAATACACATTCTTACCTCTTTTAGCTAACTCACCTAATTTAAAACCTAACTCAAACAAGACAAGGTCACTGAAATTATAAAATTTATCTGTAACTAGCATGTATAGCATGGAAATATTCACTGAATCAAAATTACTGATACCTTTGTAATTACATCACACAATAAACTCCACTCCTTACTAAGACCCATTCTCCTAATATCACTCAGTTTAGAAGTAGGAAGAGCATAATGCATGGAATTAAGCATATTTATAATATCAGTGTCATTGTGTGGTAAAGTCACATTGTTATCAGGAATTTTAAAACATGATTTTATCACATCACTATTGATACAGAATTCTTTACCTTTGATGGTTGGATTGATGGTCTTATCTGTAGAGTTGTAGGTAGCAGTGGTCCACATCTCTTCAACAACTTCACAGAAGATTGTGGTTGATTCCAACATGGCATAATTGAGCTTGCAATTCTTCACAAATTCCATCATCTTGTGATAGTCATCCGATTGCTGAATACCCTTGTTAACTAATGCAGTGAAATTGTTCTTCTCATAAATGAACCCAGTTTGAGACATGATCTTTACTACAGGTTCCATTGTTAGAGAATAAGAACTTGAAGAGAAGGAGAGTAGGTGCTTGAGAGAGAATGAAATTAGAGCAGTTGAATTTGAGAATGATAAAAGAAAAGTAATTGCAATGAAATAAGCTTTTATAATATCTCAAAAATAACTGATAAAAATAATAAAGTAAAATAAAGTAACCAATAGAAATTTCCTAAAATAGTCGTTTAAAAATAAACCGTAAAAATTCCACCCATTATCCGTCGTGTAATGCTTACAAACTATAAGTATACTCGATGGATAATGTACATGGAATTAACGGCTGAGATTAAGACAATTCGATGGATGAGTATAAAGTGTTATCCGTCGAGACATAAAATATTCCAGAAAAGTAATTGATTTTTATTAGCAAATTGTATATCGACGGATGACCAAACTTGATGGATAAGGGTCATCCGTCGAGATGTAAATTTTAACTTAGCCAAAATTTCATCCAAGACTGAAAAATCAATTAAATTTCTGGGTGCATATCAACTTGCAAAATAACTCAGAGAGATTTAAGAGTAATTAAGCATACCTAACTTACTTACCAACCTTGAAAAGGTGGATTCATCCAGTGGCTTGGTAAAGATATCTGCAAGTTGCTTCTCACTTGGAACAAAATGTAGCTCCACAGTACCATTCATTACATGTTCCCTTATGATATGGTACTTGATATCTATGTGCTTTGTCCTTGAATGTTGTACTAGATTTTCAGTGATGGCAAGTGCACTTGTGTTATCACAGAAAATAGGAATCCTCTCAACTTGCAAACCATAGTCTAGCAATTGATTTCTCATCCATAAAATCTGTGCACAGCAACTGCCAGCAGCAATATATTCAGATTCAGCTGTGGAAGTAGAGACTGAATTTTGCTTTTTCCAGAACCAGGACACAAGCTTGTTTCCTAGAAATTGACAGGTTCATGTAGTACTCTTTCTATCAATTCTACAACCTGTATAATCTGCATCTGAATAACCAGTTAGATTAAAACCAGAATCTCTAGGGTACCAAATGCCAAGGTTTGGTGTTCCCTTGAGATATCTGAAAATTCTCTTAATAGCTATTATGTGAGATTTAAAGTCTTCTCTGCCTCCTCATTGCCCTGAGCCGCCAATAGTTGATAGGCTGACACAGGATGAGTAAAAGTGTCAGCGTTCAAGGAAATATTATCAATTACAGCTTTGTAATGTTGCTGAAATTGTCTTTCCTTTTCAGCATCATCCACAATCATTGACTCATGAGCAATGGCTGGATCCACCTTTATACCCTATGTACCTGCTTTTCTCTCATGTTCTCTCTTTTGTTGCATCAGGGTCTCACCCTGGCTCCCCACCCTCACACCCTCACCTTCACCTAATAAGGTGGGACTCCTCTCACTCCCTTTTACCAATCCTGAAGAAATGGATTGCAGATTTTCACTCATTTCCTCTCCTTTTTCCTGGGAGCAACCCAACCTCTCACTCAAAACACTCTGCTCTCTCAATCCTAAGAGTGACTGTACAACCAATAAATCTTCTGCACTTGAAATAATTGAAGTTTGAAGTTGTGTAGAGATACTTGAGGAATGAGTGATATCCATCGAGTGAGTGGTTTTGCTGTCCGACGGATAACTGCTGTTAGGCTTATCCGTCGGGATACAATCACTACTCGATGGATGAGCAATATCGGTCGAGAGAGTAGAAATGAATGAGGTGGGAATATAAACTATTGTTGACTCTGTGCTGATTGAAGATATTTTAGGCACAGATGACACAACAGTTCCTGAAAGAATTGGCAAGTGAGCCAACAAATCATCTAAAAGATAATGCTCACTTGCACTAGATTTTGGCTTCCCCAACAGAGTTAGAGAAGGGGAATCAGGGATTGATGTGTTTATCATATCCACATCCAGAGAGTTGGTTGATGAGTATGGTGTTAGAGGTGCTTCTATAATTAGAGATTTTGGCTGTGACTCCACATTTATTGGAGCCACATCAAGTTGAATTTGTGAAGGTGCAGTGACTGTGTCTTTAGCACCAGTTTGCACTGTGTGTGTGCCCTGTGCATCCCCAGAGGTTTTTGATTTCTTCTTTCTGGCATAAGTTTGGGGTGAGCTTGTGTCCCTAACCCTCTTGGCCTGTGCTCTTGGTTGAGAGCTTTGTTCAATAGCTACATCCTTTTGGGAGGATGCAGCTAGAAGTGAGCTTTTGTCCTTTTTAAGCACTGCAGTTTATTGGGAAACTACAGTTTGGCTAGGCTGGGATTCACTCAACTCTCCAACCTTATTCTTGGGGTTTCTTTTACGTTCACCCCTTCCCTCACCTGACTTACCCTCCTTCACACTCCCCTCTTTGGCTTTTGTGGATTTTTCAACTGGCATCTTTTGAGAGATACCAGAGGGGGTTTTCTTTGATTTGGATTTGGAAATAGTAGTAGGACTAGTAGCTTTGGTAGGCAACTGTTTGGTCATTGGCACAGTTGCCATAGCTACTCCTCAACTCAAAGAAATTGTGGAGGTTGGAATAGTTGTAGGGATGGATGAACTTACCTCACTTACCTGAGGTGCTTGCATTACAGGAAAGTAGAACATTGAGACATCCTTGTGATGATTGGCCCTGTTTAGATCTGCAATGAGCCTTCTCTCTTGAACCCAACAATCCAGTTTGTTGTTAGGGTTCTCAAGCACAATCTCTTCACAGAGGTGGTTAGCCAATAACATAAGAAATCTAGCATAATACACATTCTTACCTCTTTTAGCTAACTCACCTAATTTAAAACCTAACTCAAACAAGACAAGGTCACTGAAATTATAAAATTTATCTGTAACTAGCATGTATAGCATGGAAATATTCACTGAATCAAAATTACTGATACCTTTATAATTACATCACACAAGAAACTCCACTCCTTACTAAGACCCATTCTCCTAATATCACTCAGTTTAGAAGTAGGAAGAGCATAATGCATGGAATTAAGCATATTTATAATATCAGTGTCATTGTGTGGTAAAGTCACATTGTTATCAGGAATTTTAAAACATGCTTTTATCACATCACTATTGATACAGAATTCTTTACCTTTGATGGTTGGAGTGATGGTCTTATCTGTAGAGTTGTAGGTAGTTGTGGTCCACATCTCTTCAACAACTTCACAGAAGATTGTGGTTGATTCTAACATGGCATAATTGAGCTTGCAATTCTTCACAAATTCCATCATCTTGTGATAGTCATCCGATTGCTGAATACCCTTGTTAACTAATGCAGTGAAATTGTTCTTCTCATAAATGAACCCAGTTTGAGACATGATCTTTACTACAGGTTCCATTGTTAGAGAATAAGAACTTGAAGAGAAGGAGAGTAGGTGCTTGAGAGAGAATGAAATTAGAGCAGTTGAATTTGAGAATGATAAAAGAAAAGTAATTGCAATGAAATAAGCTTTTATAATATCTCAAAAATAACTGATAAAAATAATAAAGTAAAATAAAGTAACCAATAGAAATTTCCTAAAATAGTCGTTTAAAAATAAACCGTAAAAATTCCACCCATTATCCGTCGTGTAATGCTTACAAACTATAAGTATACTCGATGGATAATGTACATGGAATTAACGGCTGAGATTAAGACAATTCGATGGATGAGTATAAAGTGTTATCCGTCGAGACATAAAATATTCCAGAAAAGTAATTGATTTTTATTAGCAAATTGTATATCGACGGATGACCAAACTTGATGGATAAGGGTCATCCGTCGGGATGTAAATTTTGACTTAGCCAAAATTTCATCCAAGACTAAAAAATCAATTAAATTTCTGGCTGCATATCAACTTGCAAAATAACTCAGAGAGATTTAAGAGTAATTAAGCATACCTAACTTACTTACCAACCTTGAAAAGGTGGATTCATCCAGTGGCTTGGTAAAGATATCTACAAGTTGCTTCTCACTTGGAACAAAATGTAGCTCCACAGTACCATTCATTACATGTTCCCTTATGATATGGTACTTGATATCTATGTGCTTTGTCCTTGAATGTTGTACTAGATTTTCAGTGATGGCAAGTGCACTTGTGTTATCACAGAAAATAGGAATCCTCTCAACTTGCAAACCATAGTCTAGCAATTGATTTCTCATCCATAAAATCTGTGCACAGCAACTGCCAGCAGCAATATATTCAGCTTCAGCTGTGGAAGTAGAGACTGAATTTTGCTTTTTCCAGAACCAGGACACAAGCTTGTTTCCTAGAAATTGACAGGTTCATGTAGTACTCTTTCTATCAATTCTACAACCTGTATAATCTGCATCTGAATAACCAGTTAGATCAAAACCAGAATCTCTAGGGTACCAAATGCCAAGGTTTGGTGTTCCCTTGAGATATCTGAAAATTCTCTTAATAGCTATTATGTGAGATTCTCTAGGATCAGCCTGAAATCTAGCACATAAACATGTAGAAAACATTATATCTGGCCTACTAGCTGTTAAGTACAGAAGTGAGCCAACCATGCCTCTATAACTTGAAATATCCACAGACTTTTCAGTAGTGTTTAATTCAAGCTTAGTTGATGTGGCCATGGGAGTTTTTGCAAATGTGCAATCCATTAGATCAAACTTCTTTAAAAGATCAAAAATATATTTAGTTTGACTAATGAATATTCCATCGCTAACTTGCTTAACTTGTAAACCGAGAAAGTAAGTTAGTTCTCCCATCATGCTCATTTCATACTTACTTTGCATCAATTTGGCAAACTTTTTGCAAAGTTTCTCATCTTTAGAGCCAAAAATAATGTCATCTACAAAAATTTGAACAAGTATACTAGAGCCATTAACATTTCTGAAAAATAAAGTTTTATCTACAATACCTCTTGTGAAGTGATTTTCCAAAAGGAACTTTGATAAAGTGTCATACGAGGCTCTAGGTTCTTGCTTCAGTCCATAAAGTGCTTTCAAAAGATAATAGACATATTCTAGAAAATTTGGATCTTCAAAGCTAGGAGGTTGACTGACATAAACTTCTTCCTCCAAATCTCCATTCAAAAAGGTACTTTTGACATCCATTTGATAGACCTTGAAGTTGGCATGGGCTACATAGGCTAAAAAGATTCTGATGTCTTCAAGTCTTGCAACAGGAGCAAATGTTTCATCAAAATCTATTCCTTCTTGTTGACAGTAGCCTTTGGCAACCAATCTAGCTTTATTCCTGACAACTATGCCATTTTCATCCATCTTGTTTCTGAATACCCACTTGGTGTCTATTGGATTCTTTCCTTTAGGTTTGGGTACCAGCTTCCACATATTATTCCTTTCAAATTGGTTTAGCTCCTCCTGCATAGCTAAAATCCAATCTGGATCCAACAAAGCTTCTTCTACCTTCTTTGGTTCTTCCTTGGAAAGAAAGCTGATGTATAGACATTCTTCCTGAGTTGCTCTTCTTGTTTGAACTCTAGAAGAAACATCACCAATGATAAGCTCAAAGGGGTGATCTTTTGTCCATTTCCTTTGTTGAGGTAGACTAGCTCTAGATGAAGAAACCTCATTGTTGTGTTGATGTGTAATTGAGTTTTGATTGCTAGAAACTCCCCCTGACTTTGTGGATCTTTGATTTGAGAAAGGGGAACTTTCTATAGGTGATCTATCTTGACTTCCTGCTCCTTTTGATAACCTGACGGGTGGTGAATTTTGAGTATCAACAGATGAAGCAGGTTGTCTCCCGAAGGATAACGCAGATTGCCTTTCGACGGATGAAACATTATGCAACTCGACAGATGTTGAGTTTTGTGCTTCATTGGTGGTAGATTTATCTGCATTATCCATAGATACATTCTCTTGATCACTTTCATCATCACTGTCATCACTAACCATCTCCACATTGTCAAATTTGAGGCTCTCATGGTAATCTCCATCTTTCAGTCCTTCAATCTTTTTATCATCAAACACAACATGTATTGATTCCACAACAATGTTGGTTCTTAGATTGTAGACTCTATATGCTTTACCAACAGCATATCCAAAAAAAATTCCTACATCTGCTTTAGCATCAAACTTCCCATTTTGGTCAGTTTGATTTCTCAGAATGTAGCATTTACAGCCAAAGACATGAAGAAAGTTTAGAGTTGGCTTCTTGTTCTTGAACAATTGATAGGGAGTCTTGCATTTTGCTTGATTAACCAGAGAAATATTCTGAGTGTAACATGCAGTATTCACGGCTTCAGCCCAGAAATATGTTGGCAATTTTGATTCTTCAAGCATTATCCTTGCAGCTTCAATGAGTGATTTGTTCTTCCTTTCCACTACTCCATTCTGTTGTGGAGTCCTTGCTGCTGAAAACTCATGCAGAATCCCATTTTCCTCACAAAATGTTCTCATAACAGAATTCTTGAACGCAGTTCCATTGTCACTCCTGATTCTTCTAACCTTGAAATTAGGATGATTATTGAATTGCCTTATGTGATTAATGATGATTTCACTAGCCTCATCTTTAGACTTTAGGAAATATGTCCAAGAGAACTTTGAGAAATCATCTACAATTACTAGGCAAAATCTTTTCCTTGAGATGGACAATACATTGAATGGTCAAAACCAATTCATGTGAAGCAGTTGTAAAGGTTCTTCAATTGTTGAATCAAGTTTCTTCCTGAATGATGCTTTAATCTGCTTCCCTTTTTGGCAGGCATCACACAGTCCATCCTTTGAAAACTCCACTAGAGGAATGCTTCTGACCAGTTCTTTCTTTACCAGCTCATTCATGGTCTTGAAGTTTAAATAGGATAGCTTCTTGTGCCATAGCCAACTTTCATCCTGACTTGCTTTACTGAGAAGACAAGTTACAGACTCTGCATTGGATGAGTTGAAATCAGCTAGGTACGCATTTTCTTTTCTCACACCAGTGAGAACCACTTTGTTGCTTCTTTTATTAGTCACAACACAGGCTTCTGAATTGAAGGTTACTGAATTGCCTTTGTCACAAAGCTGGTTGATACTCAACATATTGTGTTTGAGACTATCCACCAAGGCAACCTCCTCAATGATTACATTATCCTTTGAAATCAAGCCGTATCCCACAGTATAACCGTTGATGTCATCTCCAAAAATAATACTTGGTCCAACTCTCTCCTTAAACTCTGTGAGCAGGATAGAATCATCAGTCATGTGTCTTGAACAACCACTATCCAAGTACCAAAGATTCTTTCTATTTCCCTACACACATCAAAATCAAATCAAGTTGATTTTGATACCCAAGTTTCCAAGGGTCCTGCCTTGTTAGCTTTTTTTCCTGTTTCTTAGGCTTTATCTCATTTGACTTGGGAATCTTAGATTCATCCTTAGTCATTTGAGTTGGGCCTTTGAAACCATTCATTGCAACAGAATTATCATACATATTATGACTAACAGGAAATGGCATGCTATGGGTAAACATGTTATTCCAGTAAGGCATGCTAAATGGCATTTGTGGCATACTATATGCAGCATAATAAGGATTAGGTGCAAATGGCATATTAGCAAACTGTGCATTCATGTTCTGTGTAGACATGGCATTAACAGGCATGGGAGGCATGGCATTCATGATAGGAAATTGAGGTTGCACAGACATGGAAGGAGGCATGGTAGATTTGCAATTAACAGACAGATGATTTACCCTACCACACTTGACACAGATTTTTCTAGGAGCATATTTATCAGGTGTGTAGTTATTGTGTTTGTTAATCCCTACTTTACCAATCCTATTATTTTTCCTTTTAGTCTCTGTTTTTACCTCAATCTTTTCAAGTCTATCACTTAACTGTTTGACAGTCATGTGACCAACATTAGCCTTTTTCCCTTTCTTAACTTGACTTGACTCTCCTGAAACAAAGTTCTTAGAAACAGACCCATACTTCTCATTCAACTTAACTAGTTTGGCTTTGCTAATGGGCTTACTCACAGCCGACGGATGAGGATTTTCATGATTCGACGACTAACACTTTTTGTTATCCGACGGATAGACCTCATCATCCGTCGAGTCTACATCTGTTAGCAGTCCATCTACCAAATTAGGTTCTAGTTTCTCTTTGTTCTTTTTCCAGGCTTCATCACAAAAGGAATCGATTCCTTGAACTTTGGTGATTTGAGCATGGACATCTCTGGATGTTTTCCATGCTTTAATCACCTCTTGTTCACGCTCGAGCTGCTTCTTCAAAATTTCTTCCTTCTTTAAGGACTCAGTTAATTCCTCCTTAGCAATCTTACACTCAATTCTTAATTTCTCAAAATCAATAAACTGAGACTCAAGCACATTATTTCTCTCACTCAAAAACAAATTGTTTTCTTTGATTTTAGCATTTTCTTTAGTAAGAGACTTAAGTGTAACACGCAAATGATATAATTCTGTAGACATGTCATTTATGGCATCATTACACTCAGCTTTAGATAAATGTGCAAGGCATGTAGTAATTACCTGATTGCTTGAGGAACTTGTCTCTGTCTCATCAGACTTGGCCATTAGGGCTAGATTGACATAGCTGACATCTTCATCTTCATCCAGACCATCTGCTGCCTAGTCATTTTCTTGTGTAATAAAAGCCCTTTCCTTTTTCTTAAGTAGATCAAAATATTTTTGCTTATAATCCACAGACTCAAACTTTTTCTTACTGGAATATGACTTCCTACACTCACTGGCAAAATGCCCTGCCAAGCCACATTTGAAACATTTGAATTTTGACTTATCCACCATGTTTCTATTTGGCTTGGCTGCTCCAAAGTTCTTCTTGAACTTGAGCTTGGCAAATCTCCTGGAAAGAAATGCTAGGTGCTCATCAATGTCCTCCATGTCATCTTGGCTCAATGAATCTTCACTTTCTACTGCAAGCCCCTTGCCCTTGTTCTCACAGACCTTTGAAGTTGATTCAACATCTTCCATCTTCACTTCCTTCTCCTTTTCCAACTCAGCAACTAGTGCAATGGATCCTCCTTTCTTCTTTCCTCTCTCCGTCCTTTCATCCTGCTCTATTTCAAGCTCATAGGTTTTCAGGATGCCATACAGTCTCTTCAAAGTAGACTCCTTATAATCTTGTGAGTTTCTTAATGAGACTGTCATTGGTTTCCATTCCTTTGGAAGAGATCTAAGGAATTTCAGATTAGAGTCTTTAGTCTGATAGACCCTTCCATGCAACTTGAGAGCATTTAGTAGTTTTTGAAACCTACTAAAAATGTCAGTGAGAGACTCACTTTCCTGATTGTGAAAATGCTCATATTGCCGAATCAAGAGTTGCATCTTATTTTCTCTAACTTGCTCAGTGCCATCACAGATTATCTGTATAGTATCTCAAACTTCCTTGGCAGTTTTGCAGTTGATAATGTTGTCAAACATGTTTGCATCAACTCCATAAAACAGAATATTCATGGCCTTTTTATCCTTCCTGACTTGTTCAATGTCAGGATCAGACCATTCATGCCTTGGCTTGGGGACTGATGGCTCGTTTCCTGTTGCAGCTCTCATTGGAACATGAGGGCCTCTTTCTATGCAGTCTACATAGGCCTCATCTTGAGAAAGCATATGAAGATGCATCTTTACCTTCCAATGATGGTAATTATCTTTATCTAGAAAAGGAATCTTGACTCTAACATCATTCTTGTTCATCTTGCTGAATTGTTTAGATCTTTAAACTCTTTATAAGTTAAGAGTTTGCTCTGATACCAATTGTTAGTCCCTTAACAATATAACAAGAATTACAGAAGGGGGGTTGAATGGAATTCTTGAACCTTTTTCTTAAAATAAAAATGTTCAAACTCGAATATAAATATAAGTGTATTGATTAGCACAATGCGGAATAAAAACTTAAGTGAACCAAAACACAAGTAATTAAAAACAAGAGTCTTTAAAAACTTTCTGGTGGATTTAAACAATTCCACTAGAGATATATATTATATCGAGAGAACTCTGTGTGCAAGAATGCTCACAGCTGCTTACAAATATGAACTACTGAGAATACAGAGAAATGCTAATAATTCTGCTTACAAATGTTTCTAACTTTTTGTTTCTCAGATCTATGTTTCTATTTCCTACTTCTTGGTTTATATATTACCAAGATTACAAAGTCAAAAGACAGGATCATTATGAAAACTATCGTGTCTAATGCTTTGCTACTTTGTTCTCTATTACCCAGTTAATAGGCTTCCCCATTCCATTTGCATACACTTCGACGCATGTGACCAGTTGTCACTGTCAACTGATATTTGAATTCTTTATCCGTTGAGTACATGATCATCCATCGACTTTATGATCATCCGTTGATGGCTTCATTGATCATCCACCGACTGCTATATTAAACATCCGTTGATAGCTATTAGATCATCCGTCGATGGCTTTGATAATCATCCGTCAGTAGCTATTTTGGCACTTGACTTCAATTCATTTATGCAGAATTACAAGACATCATCTATGTACAATTAATCAACCTATTCTGCATATCTAGTTAAAGTCAACATGACTTATATGCTACTATAGAATTTATACAAAGGTGTATGCAGAAATGTGCTACAGACTCACTATTACATAAGCTACTCACTCGATGGATAACTCATTAACAAGTCATCATCCGTCGAGGCTATAATGAGTTATCCGTCGGGACTATAATTCTTATCCGTCGAGTGCTACATTATTTCACTAAGTAAAATCTACTTAGGTGTTTTGTTTATGCAATCATCAAGTACACAATATATGCACAACAATAACTGTATAAGAATATTGTTGCAAGGTGATCTCATATATCTAACCTTGTCTCAACGTTTTTCTAAAAATCTTTGTCATGCATAAGATAATCATTAACTAGATATAAGTTAAAAAGATGAAGTTACAAGATACTCCCATATACTTATATCTTTTCCGAATACTACTTGAACTACCACCGTTCAAGTTAAAATCAGTTTTAAAAGTTCATCACATAGATGAGACTACAAGATAAGACTTGAATAGATTCAATCTTTGAAATATCATTTGAAAGAAATGAAGTTACGAGATACTTCATTAAGTTTCGATATATATATATATATATATATATATATATATATATATATATATATATCATACAGTCCTTGAAAACCTCTGTTATGAAAATTATAAACAAAGTTGCAATATCCAATTAATTTAGAAAGAAGAAAACCTTGGCAAAAACCCGATATCTTGCTGATCAGGTAAAGATACCAAATAAATCACCTTTTCTACTAGTAGATGGATGAATTCCCCACTGGTCATCACCTCGGCCGCATTAGGACCTTATGCTGGACTGCCACTCAGCCACTTATGCTTTGATGGACTGCCACTCAGCCACTTACACCTTGATAGACTCCCACTGATCCCATGTCGCTTATGCCGGCGCATTTTGATTGGGCTTACTTCCCGAATGTTGGGCAAGTAATCAAACTCTTTTATCAAATTAGCAACTTCGTTGCGCCAAAAATACGCCACGGAGCCGGATCCCTTAGGTTTTGAGCGAGTATTTAAATCCCCTTCGAAAGGAAGATCTTAAATTTGAAAATGAGTTTTGAAGACTCTAAAACATTTTTAAGAATGTTTGGAGTAATGATGATTTAATAAAATAAATCAGTCCCGATATATTGGAAAATATCAGAATATTATTATTTAAATAATATTCCCATTAAGGATAATCTTTATAAAAATAAATGAAGTAGAAATTTTAAAACTCATACTTGAAACGTATAATAAATAACAAAATATATACTTATACGAAAGTAAGATCTTTATTTGAATGGTCAAAAAAAAGTTTGATTATTATTCAAAACTATCGAATATACTTTACTCGATTAATAGTTATAGAAAACTATATTCTCCCGGTTTTAGGAAAATGTTCAACTTTGGGTCCCCTATACTAAGGGTATACACAAATAATGCCTATCGCTAGCATAGGTGTTATGCAGTTTATAACAATTGAATCGACAATGAAATATCAAAATTATGAAACAGACATGCATATATATATATATATATATATCATACCCATATGCTCCAATATACCGCAAGACTTTCTAATAATAACTAGGCACTTATCTCAAGATAATGCATCAATATATTACATCACAACAATAGTATAACGGGTAGAAAATTTGCCTGAGTGTTCCGGGGTAGACTTAAGCTTAGAGTAGGTCCGGTAACCTATGAACAACAACATAAACCGGAATTAAACCATGGTCTCTTAACTAGACTTTATCCACTTAGACCCTAACGTTTGCTTTTGTGCTTAACGATTTACATAAGTCGGTCGAGTACCCTCGGCTCCACCATTTTTATAAAATTAACAATTAAACATTTTAAGGAGACTCTTTTACGAGTACTTTACCAACTTCCTAATCCACCTTACGTAATTGTTTTGTAATCCAATTAGTCATTTAAGAGCCTTAAACAAGGTTTCAAAGTTAGGCGAGGGGTAAAGATCCGTTCACAAATTGTCGTTACTTAAAATGATCGTTTCTCCTAAACCGTAGATCGGATCTAAGTGAACCACATACCAAAACGAAGCTTACGACATGATCTAGCTAAACATGTCAAGGTTACAGTTTGGTCAGTGAGATTTCTTCTACGACTACTAAGCACAAAAGTCTATATGCAAACAGGCGTTACGACATTTATGTTTACGCGATTTCCAATTTAATTACCACTATAAATCCTAATCAATTCACTCACAACCACCAACACAACAATATTCAACCATTATACTACAAACTCAGCCCCCAAATAGAAGTTTTAACAATTTATTCAACCAATCACAGACCCAATATTCAAAACCAATACAAATCAACCAAAACTACTTATAAATAAATATCAAACCTTAATACTAACAATGCTTCAATGAAACTTAATGGAATTATAAAATCAAAGCTAGGGTTTAAATTTTATACCTTCCTTAGATCCTTAAACCACTAACAAGAGATTTTAATCCTTAAGAGAGTCTTGATCTATGTTTATCATGTTCAAACTTGTAAAGGAGTTCAAGAAATGAGTTAGAACTTTTGGATTTACAATTAGTCTGATTGAAAGAACTGTACAAATGAGGGTGTTACCTTGATTATTTGGACGAGACTTGTGAACAAGAGTTGTAGGCCATCTCAGTACCTTTCCAACGAGTTATAGAACACAATATTTTAGTGAGTATTGAAGGAGATGTGGCAGTTTAAAGTTGCTGGTATTATTTTGGCCGAGAGCAAAATGATGAAATGGAGAAATGGAAAAGCTTCTTTGATTGCCTTGGAGTTTGTGTGGTGTTTTTGGCCTTAGTTACCTTAACCTAGGTTAAACCAAGGTTAAAACACTTGGTTATAATTGATCCTTGCATAAATATCTTCTTCTTTGATGACATCATCCATCATGCATCACTTTCTTGCCATGTGTCAATCTCTTGTGGTTTGATGATGTCATAATCATTGGCTTCTTGTACAAACTTGTCTCTTGGTTGCTTATTTGTTTTACTGTTCGCTTAACTCTCATTCTCGTTAATAGTTTGAGGGATCATATCCAGGATCTTATTACTTGGGCTTTCCTTAACCTTTATTAATATCTTATATTCCCTTAATGATCCTCTGCTATAATCCTTAAATAAAAATCTTTTTAATTATGTTACCTTTTACTTAATCCTTTCGGTATCTGGTGGATATTCGGGAAAAACCAAAGTGTTCGAATCCGAATTCTGACGACCTTTACATACACTCATTTACTTTATGAAATACTAATACGATCTCAGAAATTCTATAACAATACTCCTATATAGTGTGGTTTGATAATTTTCCTTAATCAGCATCATCAGAAAAAAGTTACTATTCACCAGGGTTTCAAATATTTCCAAAAAATGGGGTTATTACAAGTAGAGTCGGAAAGGTGTCCAATTTTGTCCTAATGTGTGAGTCAGCGACTCATATAGAGGAGCGAACCTAAGAGTCAGTCGAGGGTTCCGAAGGCATTACCCTTGCATCTATTGATGGTTATTGGAACTGCCCTAACCTTATTGTGTTTTTCATGTATATTTATATTGTTGGCAGTGGCCCATAGTGATATCTAGTTCTCCCTCTCGAGAAAATAGATCTGAATCAGATAGCTCAGACTCATAGAGGACTCTTGATGTTGTAGCCGAGGAGACTCCCCTTTCACCTCCACCTATCACTCACTTTGGACCTAGTGATACCGCTGGACCAGATACTAGAACTCGGTGGGTTCAGCGTCATGTATCTGCTGTTAGATACTTTCCTCCAGGATGCGGACCTAGTAGTGCATCTCCTCGACCCCCTGTGCTACGTCCTCATGCTTCGGGTACCTCTTCTCCTATTTCCCTTAGCATGTACTAGCACTCATAAATTAAAAGCCGCCTTTTCTCCCTCTTTTTTGTCTCAAGCTACTAGGGTTTGTGTTTTATCTTATAAAAACGTAAAAACCTAGTTGTGGCTTAAAAGTATATTATATAGGCAAGAGAAAAAGACTTCTAACTCTAAAATAATTTAGAGTTTTAATAAATCTAAAAATCATAGTTATTATTAATTAAGTCTTATTTATTACCCAATAACTCAATATCGGATTTAATAGTAAATTCGAGTTTCTTATTTATTTAATTAATTAAGTCTTAATTAATTAATAAGAAACTATTCGAATTACTAATTTAATTTAAATCTGAATTTAAATTAAATAATCCTCTAATCATTCTTTGTGTGACCCTTTTGGGTTATTATTACGTTGGCAACAACTTAAATCTAATTTAAAATCATAAACAATGAGCGACATCTAGTAATACATCATTGCTACCCAAGTAATAATAATTAAATCGGTGATCGATTAAACCTTTGGTGAATAATGTACAATGTAATATAATCTTTTTAACCAAATATTATATATTAGACTCGAGGCATGTTATGTATCGTCCTCTTCATGGTTTAATCCATGTTTCCTTGATCAATGAGTAGACTATCATTTCAAATCAACATTTTAGCACGGTGCCACACATTTTATAATCTAGCTCGTAGAAGAGGCCCATACTATCTCTCTAAAATTAGGAGGGTTAAATCCTTTCTAGATCATTCATATTTCTCACACGATTTCGAGTATACCCGAAGTCCACTTTTATCATTACCCGGTCAAAGGCAACTTTTGATGTAATCAAAGTATATTAATCATCATGTAGAAATATAATGATTTTAAGTCGAAGGACCATTACATCATTATCACTGTGAGAATTAATTATGACACAACAGACATGTAGAATCTCACATTGGGTCTATCCAGCACCATGTATATTTACATCTACTTGTGTTTTCGACTTTAGTATCTTTATACCTGTGATCAATGAGATGTGATCATCAGTCAACAAATACACTAGTCTTAATGCATTATTATTGTCCCTTAATAATAATACTCGACTAGGGATATTTGGGAATATCGATATTATTCACATAATCTCATTTCTAAGTCACGTATTTAGAGATATAGAATTTATATCATATTCCAAGGACATTTATTGATCTAATATTTATATCACAGTAAATTAAGACTTAATAAAATATTAAAAGAACAATCGATAGAACTTAAACATTGATAATCCAAATGTCATAAATAAAATATAATAATGTTGTCTCTAGGGCACAAACACTAATAATCGCCCACTTGCACTAGAGCCAATCACCCATGTATCTAATACCGATGGAACTAGTATGACCATTGTGCTTCTGCGGCGACAAAGTCTTAGTCAGTAAGTCTCCAACATTATCATCAATATGTACTTTACATATATGTATATCTCCTCTCTCATTAATCTCTCGCGGAAGGTGATATCTTCTAAGTATATTCTTTGCTCTGGAATGGGCCTTTGATTCTTTAGCATGCGCAATGGCTCCATTGTTATCGCAATAAAGATCAACTGGATATGCGACCGATGGAACCACACCTAGTCCCGTTATGAATTTATGCATCCAAACAGCCTCTTTGGCTGCTTCACTAGCCACAATATACTCAGCATCCATTGTAGAATCATCTATTGTCTCTTGCTTTAAACTCTTCCATCTTACTATACCTCCATTAAAGAGAAACACAAAACCTGACTGAGATATTGAATCATCTCTGTTTGTCTAGAAGCTAGCATCAATGTAACCATTTACAACTAGATTCTCATCTCCTCCATACACCAAAAATGAATCTTTAGTCCTCTTTATGTACTTAGGAATATTCTTGACAGCTGTCCAGTGACCTTCACCTAGATTAGACTGGTATCTACTCGTCATGCTCAAGGCATATGAAACATCAGGACGAGTACATTTCATCGCGTACATTATTGATCCAATTGCCGAAGCATATGGAACTTTGTTCATACGGCCCTTATCATCTAATGATTTGGAGAATTTATCTTTTGAGATCACTATCCCATGAGACATTGAGTCTACCATCTTATTACGTTTATTGTCATTACTATGTATATTATATATAGGACTATCAAGATCAAGAACATAGAAATCATTAAAAAAATGTGCAACCCCGTAGGTAACATTATTCAATGAAAAGGAACAACTATTGTCCTGAATCAAAAATGAAAAACCTTTCTTATCCAAACAAGAAACCGAAATAATGTTTCTGCAAATCGTAGGCACGTAAAAACAGTTATCTAGTTCTAAAATAAGCCTAGTGGGAAAAGATAAATGATAAGTCCTTACAGTTAAAGCAGCAACCTGTGCTCCATTGCCAACACGTAGGTCGACTTCTCCCTTTGCCAAAAATGAATCTTTAGTCCACTTAAAGTACTTAGGAATATTCTTGACAGCTGTCGAGTGACCCTCATCTGGATTAGACTGGTATCTACTCGTCATGCTCAAGGCATACGAAATATCAGGATGAGTACATATCATCGTATACATTATAGATCCAATTGCCGAAGCATATGGAACTTTGCTCATACGGCCCTTATCATCTAATGATTTAGGACAATTATCTTTTAAGATCACTATCCCATGAGACATTAAGTCTATCATCTTAATATGTTTATTGTCATTACTATTTACATTATACACAGGAGTATCAAGATCAAGAACATGGAAATCATTAAACAAACATGCAAGCCCGTAGGTAACATTAGTCAATGAAAAGGAACAACTATTGTTCTGAATCAAAAATAAAAAACCTTTCTTGTCCAAACAAGAAATCGAAATAATGTTTCTGTAAATCGTAGGCACGCAAAAACAGTTATCTAGTTCTAAAATAAGCCTAGTGGGCAAAGATAATTGATAAGTCTCTACAATTGAAGGAACAACCTTTGCTCCATTGCCAATACATAGGTCGACTTCTCCCTTTCTAATGTCCTACTTCCCCGCAGTTCCTACACATTATAGAAATGTGAGAACCACATCTAGTATCTATTACCCATAAATTCGATAAAGACAAATTAACTTCTATAACATAAATACCTGAATCAGAAGCTCCAATAGCCTTCTTCTTCTTCTTCTTCTTCTTCTTCTTCTTTTTCTTCTTCTTCTTCTACTTCTTCAGATCCTCCAAATAAGCATGGAAGTTTCTCTTCGAATGACCTGGTTTCTTGCAATAGTGACAAGTATCACCCTTTGCAAAACCACCTCCCGACTTTAAAGCCTATTTGTGAGCAGTTTTAGGAGTAGCAGCATGTTTGGATCCCATCCTCTTCTTGCCTTTCCGTTTACCTTTCCCTTTGGTACTCCCTTTGTTCACCATCATTATGGGAGCAGGGGACGCATGCTGAATGTTGGTCTCAGCAAATTTTAACATAGCCAATAATTCAGTAGATGTCTTGTCTATCTCATTCATGTTGTAATTAATTATAAAATGAGCATAGTTGTTGTTCATATATTGTAAGATCAAATCTATTTGGGCTTCCAGACCAATCACGGAACCAAGAGTAGCAAGGTACTCCATATATCCAATCATCTTCAGAACATGCGGTCCAACCGGATCACGATCACCATGTTTGCATGCATACAAAGCTTTGCTTGTATCAAACCTCTATTGACGAGCCTGTCCTATAAACATACGTTTAAGGTGCTCAATCATGACATAAGCATCCATATGCTTATGTTATTTCTAAAGCTCGGGTTTCATAGTCGCTAGCATCAAACAAGTGACATTCGTGTCATTATCTATATGCTTCTGATAAGAATCATGTTGAACACATATTGCACCTCCAGGAAGATGTTCAGGACGAGGAACCTCAATGACATGGAGCTTCCACTCATGCCCGAGGACTATCTTCAAGTTCCTTTTCCCATCAAGGAAGTTTGTTCCTGTCAGCTTGTCCTTCTCAAGGAATGATCACACAGAGAAGTTGTTTGAGTTTTTTTCCATTTGATTTCCAATATTAAAATGCATAAAATGAATTGGTCTACAGATGATCAATAAATTATGTTCAAATGATTATTCATATATATATATATATTCATAATATATATCTCCAAATATTTTTATCAAATTAATAGCCCTAACTATTAATGCAAAAAGAATGTCATTTATATCCTTTTTAGTGATCCAAGATCCAAATTTCACAATGTTTTAGTTCAGCTTTGGCTTTTCTCCTAAAACATGATTCAATAAAGTAGACAACATTTGTCAATTATATCAACTATATAACTCTTGGATAGTTCAGTGGAACAACATTTGTTCATATTTATCTAATAAATCTCGCCAAACTCTATGCCTCTAAGTTCACAATCTTATTGTTGTAACTTAGTTAAGTCAAATCCAATAGTCAGAAAGTATCAATATAATTCAACGCATCTCCCACGATAAATGGGAGTACTTCGCTTTGGCGAACCCACTCCTTATTGATCTAGGGGTTAACGCGTTAGACATATTGGAAGGCATCTAAATAACTTAATATAAACTTTAGGGTTTTGCTAATATTAAAACGATCATGATCCCATTATAAAGAGATTCCCAATTTTGCATTGAATGAAATACTTCAAATCAATATTCGCCAATGGTTTCATTTTCCGGTAGTGAGGGATTCACAACGGTTTCACTTAAAACCCACAACCTTATAACTTCAATGAACCCACTTTTGACAAAATTTCCCCATATCATAAATAAAGAAAATTCGTATTTTATTCCGTGTTTCCGAAACATGAAAATCTCATGATCGTATGTTAAATTTTAAAATATTGAGTCGTTACAGATTTTATCTTGTTTAGCAGGCATGGCATGGGTGATGTATCTAATACATACATACATTTCTAATCTAATTAAGCATGCATCATTCTAACTACTCTACACATTCATTCATCATATCGATATATGTAAAGTGCAATAAAATAAACGTGGTAGGTTATGGCCTAATCCTATGTGATCTTTATCAAGCTCATGATAAAGATCATGGTCAATCTAAGGTGGTTAAGTATATAAATATAACTATTTATTACATCATATGTCTTTTTGCTTTATTTGCTTCCTTGTATAGCTTCCTTAGATCACTTCCAATGGATTCCTTCTTCTAGTCTTCAATTCTTCAAGTATATTACATAAATGAAATATAAAAACCTAATCTAATGAACTTACAAGAAGAACTCGAGTTACATTCGAGATTTAATATTACAAGAATCAAAATGACATTTAAAAACCAAAACCACAATAAAAAACCATTAATCTAAGGTCTAAATGCCATAACCATCCACCTTGCTCAAATAACATATAATAATATAATTTACATATAGTTATTATGATTAATCTAATTAATTATATCAAGTGGAATAGATACGAAACACTATTTTTCAGAATCAAAACAGAATATTTCTACTTGATTTTTCATCTCTATATCATCATATCATATACATACAATATGTTCCAATCCCTTATTGTGTTCAGACACGATTAATCATAACAACAGTCATCTCAGATCATCAATACATGCATAATATCTTTATATCTATCATGGCATATCATAGGTATACATAATATCATCATATTTATCATGGTAGATCATCAACACATGCATAATATCAAATATTTATCATGGCAGATTATCAACACATGCATACTATACAAATCGCATACATATAGTCAGGGAAGATTGTATACATGATATTATCATCAAAATCAGTAAACACACAAACAATTAAAACCTTTCGCAAGTAGCTCTGATACCATTGCCGGGTTTCGAGGCATAAAATGCAGCGGAAACAATGTTTAAAACTGTAAAAACCAGAAAATCAGAACCAATCGCAGGATCCATGCGAAAAAAATATATTTAATTAATGGTTAAGATGTTTTCCTTAAGAAGCTTTATGATTTCTGTTGCCTAATGGAGGTCCAAGATTTCAACAATCACCACATATCCCATCACGAAGCGATCTATGCCTTGAAGGTATCCACATGAATGATCGAACGGAGGATGAGCATGTACTAGCACTCGTAAACCATAAGTCGTCTTTTCTCTCTCTCTTTTTTCTTTCAAACTGTTAGGGTTTGTATTTTTTTTATCTTATAAAAACCTTCAACCCTAGTTTAGGCTTAAAAAGATATTATATAGTCTAGAGAAAAAAACTTCTAACCTTAAACTAATTTAGAGTTTTAATAAATCCGAACATCCTAGTTATTATTAATTAAGTCTTACTTAGTCACCCAATAACCTAATTTCGGATTTAATAGTAAATTTGAATTTCTTATTTATTTAATTAATTAAGTCTTACTTAATTAATAACAAATTATTCTAATTACTTACATTTAATTTAAATTTGGATTTAAATTAAATAATCCTCCAATCATTCTTTGTGTGACCCTTTAGATTATTATTACGTTGGCAACAATTTTAAATCTAATTTAAAATCGTAAACAATGAGCGACATATAGTAATACATCATTGCTACGCAAGTAATAATAATTAATTGGTGATCGATTAAACCTTTCGTATTAATGTACAATGTAATATAATCCTTTTAACCAATTATTATAGATTAAACTCGGGACATGTTTTGTGTCATCCTCTTCATGATTTACTCCAGGTTTCCTTGATCAAAGAGTAGACTATCAATTCAAATCAACATTTTAGCCTGGCGCCACGCATTTCATAGTCCAGCTCACACAAGAGGCCAATAATATCTCTCTAAAATTAGGAGGGTTAAATTCTTTCTAGATCATTAATATTTCTTACACGATTCCTAAATACCCGAAGTCCACTTTTATCATTACCTGGTCAAAGAAAACCTTTGATGTAATCAAAGTATATTAATTATCGTGTAAAAATTTAATAATTTCAAGTCGAAGGACCATTACATCATTATCAAAGTGAGAATTACTTATGAAACAACAGACATGTAGAATCTCATATTGGGTCTATCCAGCACCATGTATATTTACATCTTCTTGTGTTTTCGATTTTAGTATCTTTATACCTGTTATGGATTAAAACTAATATATATGATTGTTGTATCTAATAATAAGGAACGTGAGCTTCAAGGCTCGATTTTAGCTGTTCTTGTGTTTCGTGACTCAATCTTCCTTAACAAGATGCCTACGTACATTGCTGATTGCCAAGGATCAAGTCAAAAAACGTAGTTCTGATCTGTGGGGTGAGGCCCCTTATATAGATGTTGAGAGTCCTTGAATTGGACTTGGTATAGGAGACTTGGTGGGCAAGTCTCATAATTAGAATGGACTTTGGAGTCCTAGATAGTAGGAAACTGATTCCTTATCCTTTTAGGTCCCCTTGAGGCCAATCTACAAGAATTTATATCCCCACTAGGACTTATCTTAATAGCTGTTTTTCTCCCTTATTTATTAATTACGAATTTAATAAATAATCAGGGTTTTTGGGCCTTCTTTGTCTCATCCGGCCTGATCCGGTCCATCAGGCCTGATCAACATGTTAACCTTTCTGGTCTGAATGTCATACATCTTCTTATTGGGCCTTGGAGCCCAAACTGTAATAACTAATTATGCAATCAGGATTTATTCATCCCTATCATTTTCCCCCCAACTTTTGGGAAACATTGATTAGGTTTCGCAGAAGTTAAGTCTATTCATTCCCTTACAGGGTTTCGTTTTTGCGTAAAGTGTGGAGCGACCTACACGTTTACAACGATTGTTCCTTTTATCCAGGAATTATCTTAATTTCCGGGAATTTTTCCCTTACTTCCGGGATTTTTCCCTAATTTTATGGATTTTTCCCTTAACTTCTAGGATTTATCCTTAATTTCTGGATTTTCCCCTAATTTTCCGGGATTTATCCTTAAATTTCCGGGATTTATCCTTATTTTTGGGGATTTTTCAGATTTCCAGCCCTTTTTCGACCAGAATCCTAGTCGAAATTTCGACCTGGATCCTAGTCGAAGTAGGGGGTAGCCTTGCAATCTTGGTCGAAGGAGTTCGACTAGGATCCACGACCTGGAATTCGACCAGGATCCTAGTCAAACTTTCGACCTGGATCTAGGTCGAATACTCACCCCCTTTTTTTATTCCTGGACTTGAGCCTATCGACTAGAACTCTAGTCGATATTTCGACCTGGATCCTGTTCGAGAACTCTTTGATTCTTATGCTTCCTGGTCGAAGGATTTCGACTAGGATCCACGACCTGGTTTTCGACCAGGATCCTTGTCGATCTTCGACCAGGGTTTTTATCTGGGTTTTTTAATCCCCATTTTTGAAAAATGCTTGATTCCTTCGACCTCATTCCTGGTCGAGGTTTCGACCTCAATTTAGTCTTGCTATTCCAGTAATTTTCGGGTGTCTGCTTGAAAAATTTCGGGCAGGATTCACGACCTGAATTTTGACCTGGATTCTGGTCTTTTTTACCCGTTATTTTCGGGTGTCTGCTCGAATGATTTCAGGCAGGATTCACGACCTGGATTTCGACCTGGATTCTGGTCTTCCACTAGCCTTGTTTACATCTTTTAGGGCTTTAATTTAGGGTATTGCATTTTCCAAATCCTAATTGGATTTGGGCCTGGCCTTCTTTTATTGGGCCTTATCAAATCCTACTGGGCCTCTTCATTGGGCTTCGCTTCTTTTAGGGCTTTAATTTAGGGTATTGTATTTTCCAAAACCTAATTGGATTTGGGCTTTATCAAATCCTACTGGGCCTCTTTATTGGGCTTCACTTCTTTTAGGGCTTTAATTTAGGGTATTGTATTTTCCAAAACCTAATTGGATTTGGGCTTTATCAAATCCTATTGGGCCTCTTTATTGGGCTTCACTAAATCTTACTGGGCCTTTTTTTTTAATCTGGGCTTAATATTGATCTGGGCTTATTATACCCTGTGTAGAATCTCTTAGAATTCCCAGGAATATTCTGAAATATTCCTTTTTGTGGGATTTTTCCTTTGGGCCTTCGTCCCTAATGGGCTTTTGTCCCTTCAACTTCCCTTTTCCTCTTATATAAAGGATTGAGGAGAGGCTACTACTCATCACCTTCTCATTTCTAGGTTCTTCTTCTTTCTTCTCCTGCTAAGATTCTCAGAGCAATAACAGCAAGTCGGAGCTCAAAGCCTTTTTTAGGAGCGCTTCTTCAGGTAAAATCCCTCCCTTTACTCTTCGTGTCTATTTTTCCATTGTGTGCCCTTTTAAGATAGCCTGTCTACGTGCCCCCCCTTTTTTTTCAGATGGCTGACAAGAAAATGACTCGCTTGGCCAAGATGAACATGGCTAGAAAGTCCAATGAATTTCCTATTCGATCGGGGTACATTTCCTTAATCGACATGATCAACACTCGAGGGGATGAGTACCCGTCTGATGCGCATCTGGACGCGCACGACCATATTAGTGCTTTGCGGGATTTCAAGGAGCTGGAAAAGTTGAGGAGCTGCTTCAAAATCAAGGAACCTTTCAAGCTGGTTCTTGCAGGTCCGGCCGATAGGGCCTGCCAGTGGAGGAAAGACGCACTATGCGTCTATAGGGATATTCTAAGGGCAGGTATCAGACTCCATTTTCATCCGTTCATTCCTCTTTTACTGGCTGATGTGGGCATCAGCCCTTGCCAACTTCCCCCTAATTCTTGGAGGCTTATTCTGTGCTATCAGTCACAATGTGCCAAGCACAATGTCCCCACTTCCGTTGCCATTTTCAGAAAGATTTTCCAGTTCAAAAACAGCCCTGATAAAAGTCCGGGTTGGGTTTCTCTAAACCAGCGCCCTACTATTCCCCACATTGTGAACGGGAAGTCCATCCCTCACAACAACTTGGGGTGGAAGAAAGATTTTTTGTTCGTCATTTGGGAGGGTGGCGATTGGGGCACCCTGTTTCGATCGTCCTTTGGGCTTGCCATCGATGGGAGCCCAAATGACATAACTTTGTCTGAGGAGGAGGCTAGAGCTTTCAACCTCCTCACACAAGATAATGGGACTTCCCATTCTTGGGATCTTATCGGGGAGACCATTCTTGTAGAATGCGGCCTCTCTCCCGTCCCTAAGAAAAGTAAGTTTCCTTCCTTATATCTCTTTTTTATTTCCTTTATTTTCTATTCTGCTGATTCTTCAACTTATCTCACTTGTTTGCAGTGGCTGAGAAGATTGAGGAGGCTACCAAGCCTAAAGACCTGGAGACAACCAGGATGAAGCAGGCTGGGAAGGTCTTTAAAGACCCGCGCCTTGGTGATCGCTTCCCTGAGTTCCTACTCCAAGCAATGGAACCAGGCGAGGAAGGCCCCAACCAAGTTATGCGCACCAAGCAGAGGCCAGGGGCTTATTTTCAACCTGCTTGGGGAATCCGGGGCAAGGATTCAATCGTTGGCAGCACGACGCTTGCCAAGGAATGGTCTAAGCATTCCATCTCCCCGGTGGATTATCAAGACTTTGTCCTTCAATAGGACTTAGAGGGGAACGAGCTTTTCGGAGCCCAGGCTTTGGCGACGGTACGTTTTTTTTTATGCCCTTCATACTTGCCCTTTTCGATTTTCTTATCTCATACTTTTGCTGCTTCTCTTGTAGGCTAACGCCCACTTTCAAGGGGCGATTCACCAAGACAAGGATTGGAAGGTTGGCCTGGAGGACGCTAACAAGAAGTTGGAGGAGGCCAACCAGAGAATAGAGGCCCTTGAAGCTCAACTTGCCTCTTCCACTTTTGACTTGGAAATGGCCCGGGCTGAGAATGTTATCCTGAAGGCTCAGAAGGATAAAGCCTTTGATGGTTGGATGGACACTCAGGAGTTCAAGGAATTGATGGTGGAGCACGATGCTCTCCTACATCCAGTTAGCTATAGAGAAGGCTGGGATGCTGCTGTGGAGGCCATACAAGATGAATTTCCAGAAGTCCTCGAGCAGTCCTCCTTTCATTGCCCTGTGCGAGTTCCAGAGCTTGGGGTGTTACTGAGAAGCTTGTTGATATGATCAAGGACGGCCCTTCAGGGAGCCAAGGCCACAAGAGAAAAGAGCTTGGGTCCAGCTCCGGAGAGGAGGAAAATTCTTCTGAAGAGGAGTTTGAGCCTATCACTAAGAAGGTCAGGGTGGAAGATCCTCCAAGAGCAGCGCCTCAGCAACCAACATCTCCCGCAGAGGGAACCTCTACAGGGACTTCAGAGGGGATGACCGAGACGTCCGAAGGGACGACTGAGACATCCGAGGAGACTTCGGATAGTGGTTCCGAGGAATCCCAGCCTTCCAAGGCCTAAGTTTTTTTATGTATATCTTCTTTTTGAACTTTATTCATATCAGAACTTGTTACCCTTCGGGGTTATATTTCATATGCTGCTTTTCTTACTCGTCTTTCTTTCCAATACTTAATACGCGTTTAGGCATGAATTTTTGTTATACCCACACAAGATATTATCATAACTTAAACATCCAAAGGTTGAAATAATTTCAAACTCTTAATCATGAAGTCTGGCTTTTCAAAACCTTACATGGTATGGGTTCGACTCTAATCAATAACAACTAGAGAATGTAAATTCTACTGGAATATAAAATCCTACACAAGAAAAGCTTCAAGGTGCTTTTAAACCTACTTGTCACAATGACAAGTGAGAATCGTACTTCGACTATCTTACACATAGTAAACCTTCAGGTTTTGTGCGTGCCAGGTTCTCAGGACTTCAAAACCATCCATAGTCTCCAGCTTGTAGGTTCCTCTACCCTGAACGCTCTTGACTCTGTACGGCCCTTCCCAATTTGGGGCAAGTTTTCCTTTCTGACCTACACCAGAAGCTTCCACTTTCCTTAATACCAAATCTCCTTGCTTGAAGAATCTCTCTTTAACCCTTAGGTTGTAATAAAATGAAGCTTTTTTCTGGTATTCCACTATCTTTGCATGTGCCTCATCTCGCACTTCATCAATTAGATCCAGGGCTAACCTCTTCCCTTCCTCATTTTCTTCTGCATTGAAAGCCCGAATCCTTGGAGAGGAATGTGATATCTCCACCAGAACTACTGCTTCTACCCCATATGCCAACATGAAGGGCGTCGCTCCTATCGTGACTCTACAGGTAGTCCTATAGGCCCATAATATGGGAAGTATCTCATCCACCCAATTATTTCTTGACTTCTCGATCCTCTTTTTTAGTCCATCCAGGATTATTCGATTTGCTACTTCCGCTTGCCCATTGGCTTGTGGGTGAGCCACAGAGGTGAACCGTAACTCAATTTCATTTTCTTCACAATACTTCTTGAATTCCTCATTGTTGAATTGTGTTCCATTGTCAGTGACGAGGATACGGGGAATTCCATATCGGCACATAATGTTTTCCCACAGGAATTGTGCAACCTGCTTAGTTGTGATCTTGGCCAAGGGTTTGGCTTCGATCCACTTGGTGAAATAATCAATGGCTACAATCAGAAACTTCCTTTGTGCTGTGGCCATGGGAAAAGGCCCCAAAATATCCATTCCCCACATAGCAAAAGGAATGGGCGAGTTGATAGAGGTCAGCATCTCGGGGGGTTGTCTAACAACAGGTGCATGCTTCTGACAGCGGTCACATTTCTTCACGTATTTTTTGGCATCAGCCATCATTTCTGGCCAATAAAAGCCTAAACGAGTTATCTTATGAGCCAAGGCCCTGCCCCCCAAGTGTTGTCCACAAATACCTTCATGCACTTCTTCAAGAGCCAAGCGTGCCTCATCGGGCCTGAGACACCTCAAGTAGGGAACCACGAAAGATCTTTTGTAAAGAATCCCATCTATCAAAGAGTACCTTAGTGCTCGAACAATTAACTTCCGTGCTTCAGTTGCATCACTTGGTAACCAACCGGTTTGAATATGAGCCTTGATAGGATCAATCCATGACGTCCCCCGGCCTATGGGAGCCACAAGCTTAACATCTATGCTTCGTGTCTTCAAAACACAGAAGTACACACTTCCTGAACTTTCTTCTATCTCAGATGAAGCAAACTTTGATAGCGCATCTACTTTAGCATTTTCTTCCCTTGGAATGTGTTCAACATGGCATTCATTAAATTGGGTCATCACAGCCCTTACTAGGCGGACATACTTAGCCATCGTATCATCCCTTGCCTCAAATTATCCCTTTACCTGGGATATGATCAGCTTCGAGTCTCCACGGACCTTTAAGTTTTGACTCTAAGTGTCCCAGCTAGACCAAGGCCAGCTATCAGGGCTTCATACTCTGCCTCATTGTTTGTGGTTGGGAAGTCTAGCTTCATAGCATACTCAATTAAGAACCCATCAGGGCTTTGCAAAACCAACCCTGCTCCACTGGAATTTGTTTTTGATGCTCCATCAAAATAGAGAACCCAATATTCTTTCTCCTTATCATCCTTCTCTCTGTCCCCATTATCGACTCCCTTGTCTTGAGGTATGGTATCTTCCTGCCCCCCGACTTCTTGGTTGGGTATGGTACATTCCACCACGAAGTCAGCCAGTGCCTGGGCTTTTATGGCCGTACGTGGCTTATACTTGAGATCGAACTCTCCCAACTCTATTGCCCACTTAATCAATCTCCCACTTGCCTTGGGACTGTGAATGATATTTCTCAGTGACTGATTCGTTAGCACCTCAATCTGATGAGCTTGAAAGTAAGGACGCGGTTTTCTCGAAGCCATTATCAAGGCTAGAGCAAATTTCTCAATAGTTGAATAATTCAATTCAGCACCATGCAGAATTTTGCTGACATAATATACGGGTTTCTGGACTTTTAGCTCCTCCTTAACCAACACCGCGCTCAAGGCGCTCTCTAAAACAGCCAAGTACAAGAATAAAACTTTATTCAAAGATGGTTTGGCCAACAACGGGGCCTGAGCCATATATTTCTTTAACTCTTCGAATGCCTTCTGGCTTTCCTCATTCCATATAAAGTCTTTGATATTCTTTAGTGACTTGAAGAATGACAAGCACTTGTCTCCTGACTTGGAGATGAATCGTCCTAGCGCAGCGACCCTTCCTGTGAGCTCTTGAACATCCTTGATAGTTTTTGGTGGTTCCATGTCCAGGATTGCCTTTATTTTATCGGGGATAGCCTCAATTCCTCTCTTTGAGACCATCAATCCCAAGAATTTTCCAGATCCTACTCCGAAAGCGCACTTCGTAGGATTCAACATCATCTTGTGGTACCTCAGGATCTCAAAAGCTTCCCTCAAATGGGTTATATGATCAGTCTTTACTAGACTCTTGACTAACATGTCATCAACATAGACTTCCATAGTCTTACCAATAAGATCCTTAAAAATTTTATTTACCAACCTTTGATAGGTGGCTCCCGCATTCTTAAGACCAAACGCCATAACAAGATAACAATAAACACCAAAGTCTGTGATAAATGATACCTTTGGAATGTCATCCTTGTGCATCTTAATCTGATTATATCCGCTAAATCCATCCATGAAACTCAGCATCTCATGCCCAACAGTGGCATCAATCAAAGTATCAATCCTTGGCAATGGAAAACAGTCTTTAGGGCATGCATCATTCAGATCAGTGAAGTCTATACACATCCTCCAGTTTCCATTAGCCTTCTTCACCATTACAGGGTTTGCTAACCACTCCGGAAATTGAATCTCCTCAATGAAACCAGCCTCTAAGAGCTTCTCTACTTCCTGTTTTATAGCCTCTTGTCTTTCCGGGGCAAAATTTCTTTTCTTTTATTTCACTGTCTTCCTGCTTGGATCCACGTTTAGCTTGTGAGTAATCAATTCCGGGTCTATGCCTGGCATATCAGCTACTGACCATGAAAATACATCACTATTTCCTTGCAAAAATCTCACCAACTTCCCTCTAAGGGGCTCCCCTAGTGTGGCTCCAATGAAAGTCATCCTCTCAGGATTCTCAGGGTCTAAAGGAACCGAAACCAAGTCTTCTGCTGGCTTTCCTCTCTTCTCGTCATTTTCTCGGACATCCATATCTTCAATAGGAAGAACCTGCCCCCGACTCCATCTGCCCTCAAAGAGGCCACATAACAGCTTCTTGCCATTTTTTGATCTCCTCTTTCTTCTCCAATCCCATCTCGAGTTGGAAATTTCATAACTGAATGATAAGAAGAAGGGACTGCCTTAAAGGCATGTATCCCTGTTATTCCCATGATAACATTGTAGGTCGAACTAGCCTTTACTACCACAAAGTCCAACATCTGTGTTGCTTGCCTTGGTTCCGTACCTATGGTGGTTGGCAACTTGATTATCCCTTCTACAGGACATTCTACTCCAACAAATCCATATATCGGCATATCGGTTGGCGTCAACTGGGAGTCGTTATACCCCATCCTTTGAAAGGTATCGTGGAGCAAGATATCCACAGAAGCACCATTATCCACAAGGACCCTTTTAACTGGGCTATTTCCTATTATCGGTGTTATGACCAGGGGGTCGTCATGAGGAAACTTTACACCCTCTAGGTCAGAATCATCAAAAGCCAATGTTACTTCTGTCCTGGTCCTCTTCGGGGCTTCTCCTACAATATGCATAACCTCTCTAGTATATGCCTTTCTGGAATTTTTGGACAATCCAGCAGCAGTTAGACCTCCAAATATCGTGTTTATCACAGGCCCTCGAGGTGGCTGCCCTCCAAAAATTGCATTTATAATCGGCCCTCTAGGTTGGGGATTCCGCCCCTGATCGTCTTGGTCCCTCCTAGTCCCTCCTACGATCTTCAAAGTTCTTCCTTCCATTATTATTCCTGTCCCCTCCTTCTCCAGTATATTTGTTCAATCTTCCTTTTCGAATCAAAAACTCAATTTCTTCTTTCAATTGCCTACACTCATCGGTGTCATGGCCAACATCTTTGTGAAATCTGGAATACTGCTCTTATCTAGTTTGGCGGGATCAGCCTTTAAGGGCTTAGGCCAACGAATATCTCTATCTTTCTGAATCTCCATCAAAATCTGGCTTCTAGGAGCATTCAGCTTAGCATATTCAGTGAACTTTTACCCAGGTCCTCCCTTCTTGGGGGTTGAATCAGAATTTTGTTCGGTTCTAGGATACTTGTCCTTTGTAATATATTCTAAATCAGTTTTCCTCTTCTTGTTTCCAGTGGGCTCATTACTTACTACGGTCTTCCTCATACTTTCTTCAACCTTGATATACTTCCCTGCCCTCTCTTGGAGCTGCAACATGCTTTCAGGGGGACGTTTAGCCAAGGACATCTTGAAAAACTCATCCCTAGTTCCTTGTTGCTGTGCTATCATGGCCACCTTATCATCAAGGTCCGGGACTTTTAAAGCCTCCTTTGTGAAACGATTCAGGTAATCTCTCAAGGATTCCTTAGCTCCCTGCACAATACTCATAAAAGATGCTAAACTTTTCTCATGGACTCTCTCACTGATGAACTGCTTAATAAAAGCCTGACTTAACTCTCTGAATGATCCAATAGAGTTTGGGGGCAAGCGACTGTACCATCTTTGAGCCATACCCGACAGGGGTTGAGGGAAGGCCCGACACTTTATAGCATCATTCACGGGTTGTAGCAGCAGTGCATTAGAGAATGTCCTAACATGATTAGCGGGGTCTCCCGTGCCATCATAGGCTTTGATAGTGGGCATCTTGAATTTCCTTGTGATATGGGCATTCATTATCTCTTCTGTGAAAGGTGGAGTTGGATCATCAGGATCTCCAAGGGGAAAAAGATTGCTTGGATCAGTTCTTGGGGCGACAACCTTCTTCGTACCGGACCATCCAGGTCTATGACAGGAGGAGGATTCCTCCCCCTAGGAGGTATCTGGGGTCTGGTGGCCTGGTGAGCTTCCAAGTCATGCCTCGGCCTTTGGATCTCAGCCTCATGAGCCCTGATCCTTTCCTGCACTTCCTGGGGATTCGCCCCTTGGGTGATTCGAGGGTGTTGTCTTCCATCGGCCATCGGCTCTTTGCCAGGACGTCTCCTTCTTGGGGCCACTTCATCATCAGAAGATTCGGAGTCTCTCTCAGTGTAAAGACCAGAAAATTCTCGATCCTCGGGGATAGGAGCCAAACCTCGTATATAGGGGGGCGATTGCCCTCGTGCTTCACTTCGCCCAGCATATCCACTTCCTCCAACCTCGGGGTGAAGGGGCATCCCATAAGGGGGGTTAGTAGTAACAACAGTTGAGTATTCATACCCGACAGGTCGGGAATTCACAGGTATATGTACTTGTTGAACTTGAGGATTCGTACCTTGAATAGTCGAGGGAATCGCCCCTTGTGGCTGAGGTTGAGTTGCCCCTATCTGGGTTTCCGTTTGAGTAGATGCATAAGTTGAGTGGGGAGGTATCTCCACGGTGGACGAAATCATCTGGGTTGTTCCCGATGGTGTTCCTTCCTCCAGAGCTCTAGTTGTTCTCCGTGTTCTCGCCATGGTTGTTGTTGTGCTTCCCACAGACGACGCCAAATGTTATGGATTAAAACTAATATATATGATTGTTGTGTCTAATAATAAGGAACGTGAGCTTCAAGGCTCGATTTTGACTGTTCTTGTGTTTCGTGACTCAATCTGCCTTAACAAGAAGCCTACGTACCTTGCTGATTGCCAAGGATCAAGTCAAAAAACGTAGTTCTGATCTGTGGGGTGAGGCCCCTTATATAGATGTTGAGAGTCCTTGAATTGGACTTGGTATAGGAGACATGGTGGGCAAGTCTCATAATTAGAATGGACTTTGGAGTCCTAGATAGTAGGAAACTGATTCCTTATCCTTTTAGGTCCCCTTGAGGCCAATCTACAAGGATTTATATCCCCACTAGGACTTATCTTAATAGCTGTTTTTCTCCCTTATTTATTAATTACGAATTTAATAAATAATCAGGGTTTTTGGGCCTTCTTTGTCTCATCAGGCCTGATCCGGTCCATCAGGCCTGATCAACATGTTAACCTTTCTGGTCTGAATGTCATACATCTTCTTATTGGGCCTTAGAGCCCAAAATGTAATAACTAATTATGCAATCAGGATTTATTCATCCCTATCAATACCTATGATCAATGAGATGTGATCATCAGTCAACAAACACACTAGTCTTAATGTATTTTATTGTCCCTTAATAATAATACTCGACTAGGGATATTTGGGAATATCGATATTATTCACATAATCTCATTTCTAAGTCATGTACCTAGAGATATAGAATTCATATCATATTCCAAGCACATTTATTAACCTAATATTTATATCACAGTAAATTAAGAATTAATAAATTATTAAAAGAATAATCAATAGAACTTGAACATTAATAATCTAAATGTGATTAATAAAACGTAATAGTGTTGTCTCTAGGGCACAATCACTAACACTAAGCACATTCATGTAAGGTACCATTTTATTAAAGAACATGTTGCAAATGGTACTATTGAGCTTGTTTTTGTTCCAACAGAAAAATAGTTAGCTGACGTTTTCACTAAACCTTTGGATGAAACAACTTTCACTAGACTTGTAAGTAAAATTTGTATGTTAAATTCTTCGTCCTAAAGGCAAGAACTCAGCTAACATGTTGTATAAGATTAATTCTTGATAAATCAAAATTAATTTGATTTAGTTAGGAATTAACTGAAATATGATCTATAAATATTTCAGAATTTTCTGTATATTTATTTTTCAAAAATAAAATCTAACTTAGAATTTTTCTAATTCTAAAAATAATTGTCCAAATATTAGTTCACATCATTAATATGTGAAATTAATATAAGACATATGTGAGAAAAATCAAAAGTATGACTTCTCGATAGAGTTCTCGATAAGTATTTATCAATGACTTCTCGATGGATATCTCGATAAGTCTCTCTATGACTTCTCGACAACTATTGTGGAGATCTCGATATATTTATCAATATGGATTTCCGTAATATCCGGGACATGACGTGTAATTATTTTTATCAATAAATGATCATTATCTGATTATTATGTGATTTTTGGTGAATTATTTGATGATTGGTGATATTATTTGAATGTTCATATGTGGTAAAGTCTAGGTATGTTAATTTTATTATGTCCAGAATAAAAGATAGATAATTAAGGTATTTTCTGGTAATATTTAGAGTATTATATGATTTTATATTGATTTATGAATTTATTAACTATTTTCTGAATATTTACAAAATTATTTTATAAAGCTGGGAATCGTCCAACCTCAACCATTTTTACATTTTTACAACCCAAAACTCTTCCGAAAACTCCTTCCTAACCTAATCTGGTAATTCTGGACATTTTCCATGTTTTGACTTTTTCGACCCTGATTACGGTTTGACCCGTGCGCGGCCCGGCGCGATATTTTTGATACGCTAACCCTTTTCGATAACATTATCTCCGTACAATCGTTTTATAAAAGCCCAGTTTAGATAATTATCCGAAATAGGATGACGTTTATCCAAAACAAGATAGTACTTATCCAAAACAGGATAGTGTTTATCCAAAACAAGACAGTGTTTATCCAAAAAGGATAATGTTTATCCAAAACAAACATATTTATCGATCCAACACGATCTAGAACGTACTAATATTCTGTAAATATAAATAGCCCTTTCTTATTTCATTTTCACGCATAAAATCATAATCAGACAGTACAAACCCTGAAAACCAGAGAAAACTTTATTAAAACACCATATTCTTGAAAATCAATCGCACAAACGAAGGCGTTATCGAACTCCGATTCGGGCGTGTAATATATCAAAACGAAGCTCTCGAAATTCTCTTTCTGAATTAACCATTTGTTTTTGCCCAGAAATCAAGAAGAAGCAAGACGTAGAAATGGAAAATAAGTGGTTAGTGAGTGGGAACCAATTGACAAGTGTTAGTGAAGTGAAAGCGAATTGATAAGGCAAATGTCCCTGAACTTTCTTGTAATATACTTGTGAACACTTTTGATCTCTTTTCATTATGTTGCAATTATTCCCAGTAATTCCTATTCTATATTGCAAGTACTTTGAAGTACTTAACCCTAAACCTTGATTCTTATTGATCTTGAGCCGTGAGCCTGATTTCTTGTAAACCCTTGATTGTTGAATTCTTGGATACGAACCATACATAACCGATACTACTCCGCAAATACATATCTACCACATACCGATCTTTGATATGAGATTGTTTATCAGATGAACCTTTATGCCTTGTATAATAGAAGACCATTCCTTGTAACCTTTGCACCCTTGGTCTTCTACACTTTGATTCTTTTCTTGAATTGAAAGCCAAGCTTCTTGTTGACCTTGTTATACCTTTATGGTGTTGTGAAGCACCTTATACTTCAAGATAAATGTTATTTATGATTCAGTTTATTGAATTACATTGCTTATCATGTTATTACTATGGAATTGGATTGTTTTTAAATATGGACCAGATTCGTGGTCAGACCAGATTCGTGGTCGTATTAGGCCAATGTGTGCCTTGGATCCAGTATATAGAGCAAAGCTGGGAGCCTTGCTCGGGGTTAGTGCGTGACTGATCAGCAGCCTAACTTTGGTTTTTAAAATAAAAGTGCATATCCAATTCTAATCATTATTTATCAGGAAACTTGATTCCCTATATCATTTCAATTGATCATTATTAAATCTCAGTGCTGTCATTGTGACTTGCTGAGCTGGTTAGCTCACTCTTGCGAATATGTTTATGTTCTTTTCCAGTTAAAAAGGAATTTGGTGATGGCGAGGATCCCGAGTCGAGTGTGCCAGCTAGGTTTACAGGTTGAAGTGGAATGTGCTAGCGGAAGTTGTGTGGTTTAGTGTGAGCTAAAAGTTTGTAATAAAGTTTGACTTCAAATGTAAGATAAATAAATTTGGGATTTGGTACGTTTGTAATAAATAAGGTTGTGGCTTGTGGACATACTTTAAACTGTTGTGATCCTTAATTGTGGTAAGTAGGGTCATTGCATATATTATTATACTCATAAAAAGGATTTAATATGGTGTGTGTATGTGTTATGGGCCCCAAACTTCTGACCCGGGTTTGGAGGGCGTCACAGGTTTGGCATCAGAGCTAAGGTTTAAAGTCACTGCCACAAGCCTAGATTGTCGGGAATGGGTAGAGGGTTAAGATTAGTATTATGAAATAAAGAAATAGAACGTTGAGAGGTTGAGTGTGGTTAAATAGTAGGTTTTAGTTCGATTCGCGGTAATATTCAAAATTGTTATCTTGAAGCATAATTATTAGATAGCGGCGATGGAAGATTCCTTATTTCGATATCGTCTGATCATTATCTCGGAGCCGTCAGTTGGAGAACCGTCAGCTGATCCATGCCCTGATCTTCTATCGGTGTCAGCTATAGTACCAGTTGCGACGGTTGCACCATTACGAGCTATTCTATTTCGTGGTGTGAGACTAGACTTTATGGAGCCACTTGTGAGTATGCAGCCCCAGATGATCTTATGGGGTGGGCTAGAGAAGCATTGAAGGATTTTGAAGGACCTGGTGGACCAGAGTTTCCATAATGCTAAACGACAAGAATGATGTGATAAGTGATAAAAGTATAATAGTGTATAGTGTGTATTATTGGACTTTTGGTAGGAGTGTGAATAAACTCGACCTGCTGAATAAGGAATAGACCTGTTGTACATTTCCCTTTGATAAAATGTTTTGCACTTGCACCACCAAACTTTGATATATATCAGTACCCTTCCTTTCCAGCATTGTCATACGTGTTTTATCTTATTGCACTAGTTATGAAACTCTTGTGATAACATATACCCTATTCCCCTTAACTGTTTACATTCTGTAAAGAAGCATGCAATTTATTTAGTTCAACTATTGAAAATGTTTTCAAAAAGAGATATTTCTGTTTATACAAAATCTTTTCATAAAAAGGATTATGTTTTAAAGGCAAAATAAATTGTTTGATTCTTTACAGAAAATGTCTACTAGAAGAAATACCCGTTCCACCAACCAGAATGAAGAAAACAACAACAACAATAACAACAACACCCAAGACAGCAACAACCAGAATGCCAACTCAGGTCCCGTAGACCCAACTGTGGCCCAGATTATTCAGATCTTGGCTCAACAAACAGTTCACCTGACTCAACAAAAGCAGAGGCAGACCAACCCTCAGGTAACCTTTAAGACCTTTCAGGCGGTGAATCCACCAGAGTTTAAGGGTTCTATAGATCCTATCGAGGAAAGAATTTGGTTGAAGGAAATTGAGAAGGCATTTGCATTAGTCAAAGTGAGAGAGGAGCAGAAGACTGAGTTTGCAAGTTACTACTTGAGGAATGAAGCCACCTACTGGTGGGAAACTGTTAAGATGTTGGAAGGTACGAATGATGTTACGTGGGATAGATTTAAGGAGCTGTTTTTAGAGAAGTATTTCCCTCAGTTTTTCAAGATCAAATGGAGTTAAAATTTCTGGAGCTAAAACAGCGGAATATGTCAGTGGCGGATTATGAAAGTAAGTTTGAGGAGTTGTCCAGGTTTGTGCCATCATATGTGGACACTGATAGGAAGAAAGCTAAAAGGTTTCAGCAAGGACTCAAGCCATGGATCCGTGGGAAGGTGGCCATATTTGAGTTGTATACGTATGCGGGAGTTGTGCAGAAGGCTATGATTATGGAGACGCAGAGTGAAATGTCTCAGAAAGAGAAGGAAGGTAAGAAGAGGAAGTTTGAGGGAAATGAAGGACAGTCCCAAGCAGGGAAGTTTGCAAATTTTATTCAGAGGAAGGGCAAGTTCCAGCCCGGGAGAAATTTTAACAGACAGAATACAGGCAACGGAGGCCAACGTAACCGCCCAGCCATTGGGAACCAGCCAACCCAACAGAGGCTAGCTGTACCAGACTGTCAAGTCTGTGGAAAGAAACATGGTGGAGTATGCAACAAGTTGAATGTGGTCTGCTACAGATGCTACCAGAAGGGGCACTATTCAAGGGAGTGTCGTAATCCTCCAGCCAGAGAGTCAGTCAACAAGGAACAGCCTACCAAGAATCAAGTAGGCAAGGTTCTAGCAATTTGATTTACTTGTTTCAAGTGCGGAAAGCCAGGACATATCGCAAGGGATTGTAAGGCGCCAATTCCCGTCAACACCGAATTGTGTATCATGGGAGTTACTCCAACAATGAATGAATCTCCCAGAACTAGAGTTTATGACATATCTATAGAGGATGCTATCATAGATACTGATGTTATGGTAGGTACGCTTATTGTGAACTCTTTATGTGCTAAAGTGCTAGTAGATTTGGGAGCAACTCGATCATTTATTTTTCAAGGTTTTGTTGATAAGTTGAATTGTCCAGTTGAATTGTTAAGTGAGATTACGACGGTAGAATTAGCAAATCAGGAGCGTGTATCTATTAACCAAGTGTGTAAAAGCTGTGAGATTGAAATTACTAGCCATAAGTTTGATGTTAACTTGATTCCCTTTAAGTTAGGAGAGTTTAACGTTATTTTAGGAATGGATTGGCTATCTAAGCATGATGCTCAGATAGACTATCATAATAAGAAAGTAATACTGAAGACGCCAGACGAGAAAGTGGTGACGTTTAGAGGCCAGAGATGAGCAAAGAAGTTCTTGACGATAATTCAAGCTAAGAAGTTACTACGACAAGGATGCGAGCACTTTATTGCGTATATGATAGATAAAAGTTAGGAGATAGCAAAACCGGAAGACATTCCAGTGGTAAATGAATTTCCAGACGTATTTCCAAATGAATTACCAGGACTTCCTCCAGATAGAGAAATCGAATTTGCAATCGACTTGGCACCTGGAACGGAACCAGTATCTAAGGCCCCATACAGAATGGCGCCAGTGGAAATGAAGGAATTGGAAAAACAATTGCAAGAATTGTTGGAGAAAGGAGTGATTAGACCCAGTGTATCCCCATGGGGTGCACCGGTATTATTTGTTAAGAAGAAAGACAGAAGTATGAGATTATGCATCGACTATCAAGAACTTAATAAGCTTACGATCAAGAACAAGTATCCCTTACCTCAAATTAATGATTTGTTTGACCAGCTGAAAGGAGCTAAGTACTTCTCTAAGATTGATTTAAGATCGACTTTGCAATCGACTTGGCACCTGGAACGGAACCAGTATCTAAGGCCCCATACAGAATGACGCCAATGGAAATGAAGGAATTGGAAAAAACAATTACAAGAATTGTTGGAGAATGGAGTGATTAGACCCAGTGTATCCCCATGGGGTGCACCGGTATTATTTGTTAAGAAGAAAGACAAAAGTATGAGATTATGCATCGACTATCAAGAACTTAATAAGCTTACGATCAAGAACAAGTATCCCTTACCTCGAATTAACGATTTGTTTGACCAGCTGAAAGGAGCTAAGTACTTCTCTAAGATTGATTTGAGATCTAGATATCACCAATTAAAGATTAAACCTGAAGATATACCAAAGACAACTTTCAGAACAAGGTACGGTCATTATGAACTCTTAGTGATGTCTTTTGGGTTGACCAATGCCCCGGCTGCATTTATGGACTTGATGAACAGAATTTTCAAGGAATATTTGGACAAGTTTGTTATTGTGTTTATTGATGATATTTTGATTTACTCAAAGTCAACGAAAGACCATGCGGAGCATCTAAGAACAGCTTTAGAAATTTTGAGAAGGAAGAAGTTATATGCAAAGTTTTCCAAGTATGAATTTTGGTTATAAGAAGTTCAATTCTTAGGAAACGTGGTAAGTCATGAAGAGATCAAAGTGGACCCAGCGAAGATTGAAGCTATTACGAATTGGGAAAGGCCAAAAACACCAACAGAGGTGAGAAGTTTCTTAGGACTGGCAGGATATTATCGACGATTTTTTCAAGATTTTTCGAAGATTGCGACGCCTTTGATGAAGCTTACAAGAAAAAATGAGAAGTTTATATGGAATGAGAGGTACTAAGAAACTTTTCAAGAATTGAAAAAGAGGCTAATCACGGCACCTATTTTGTCACTTCCAGATGATCAAGGGAATTTCGTAATCTAATAGCGATGTTTCTCATAAGGGATTAGATTGTGTTTTGATGCAGCATGATAAAGTCATTGCGTATGCATCAAGACAACTAAAACCTCATGAGCAGAAGTATCCTACTTATGACTTGGAACTAGCAGCGATAGTATTCGCCTTAAAGATTTGGAGAAACTATTTATATGGAGAAAGATGCGAGATTTATATGGATCATAAGAGCTTGAAGTACATATTCACGCAAAAGGAGCTTAACATGAGACAAAGGAGATGGTTGGAGTTGATCAAAGGTTATGATTGCATGATTAACTATCATCCAGGAAAAGTGAATGTGGTGGCAGATGCATTAAGCAGAAAAGAAAGACTGAACATGTTGACGATACCTGAAGAATTATATAAGGAATTTCAGAAGTTGGACTTGGAGGTCAGAATTTGCAAACCTGATGAAGCGAAGATGTACAGTATGACTTTCCAACCAAAATTTTTAGAGAAGATAAGAAAGTGCCAAGAGGAAATAATGGATCAGGATATCAATCGGTTGGTTGGAGAAGAGTTATGCACCCAGAAGGACGATCAAGGTATTCTCAGATTTTCATCAAGAATTTGGATACCGCCAGTGGCAGAATTAAAGAATGAAATTCTACAAGAAGCTCACAACTCAAGGTATTCCATTCATCCGGGAAGTATCAAGATGTACAGAGATTTAAAAGAGAATTATTGGTGGCCAGGTATGAAGAGAGAAATTGTGGAATGGGTTAACAAATGTTACACGTGTCAGAGAGTTAAGGCGGAGCACCAGAGACCGAGTGGATTATTACAGCCACTAGAGATTCCAGAGTGGAAGTGGGAGCACATTGCTATGGATTTTATAGTTGGCTTACCAAGGACGAAAGTGAATCATGATGCTATTTGGGTTATAGTGGATAGACTAACCAAATCGGCGCATTTCTTTCCTATCAATGAAAGATTTTCACTAGATAAGTTGGTTCACATGTATCTGAAGGAAACAGTAATACGTCATGGAGTCCCTGTGTCTATCGTGTCTGATCGTGATCCATGATTCAATTCGAGATTTTGGAGAAGTTTCCAAGAATGTTTGGGAACTAAGTTAAATATGAGCACGGCTTATCATCCACAGACGGACGGCCAAAGCGAGAGAATAATCCAAACAATCGAAGATATGTTATGTGTGTGTTGCATTGATTTCAAAGGAAATTGGGATGAGCATTTGCCCATGGTGGAGTTTGCTTACAATAACAGTTATCATGCCAGTATCGGGATGCCTCCCTTTGAAGCACTTTATGGATGCAAATGTCGATCACATGTATATTGGGACGAAGTCGGAGAACGTAAGTTACTTGGACCCGAGTTGGTACAGCAGACCAAGGAAGTTGTTGAGGTTTTTCAGAGAAGGCTAATTGCAGCACAAGATCGTCAAAGGAAATATGCAGACCAATCCAGAAAGGATATGGAATTCGAAGAAGGAAATTTAGTGTTACTGAAAATGTCACCGTGGAAAGGGTTATCGAGATTCGGAAAGAAAGGGAAGTTGAGTCCTAGATACGTTGGACCTTTTGAAGTTTTGAAACGTGTCGGCAAGGTAGCATACGAATTGGCGTTACCCTCGCACATGGAGCATATTCATAATATTTTCCACGTATCGATGCTTAAGAAGTATAATCCAGACTCTAGGCATGTAATTGAGTATGAGCCGATAGAACTTCAGATAGATTTATCGTATGTAGAGAATCCAATAGAGATTCTAGAAAAGAGAGAGAAGGTATTGAGAAATAAAGTTGTGAATTTGGTAAGAGTATTGTGGAGAAACCCAAAGGTTGAAGAATCAACCTGGGAGTTAGAAAGTGATATGCAAGAAAAGTACCCTCGGTTGTTTACTTAGAAGATTCTGAGGACAGAATCCTTTTAAGGGAGGAGGATGTAATATTCGGGACATGACGTGTAATTATTTTTATCAATAAATGATCATTATGTGATTATTATGTGATTTTTGGTGAATTATTTGATGATTGGTGGTATTATTTGAATGTTCATATGTGGTAAAGTCTAGGTATGTTAATTTTATTATGTCCAAAATAAAAGATAGATAATTAAGGTATTTTTCTGGTAATTTTTGGAGTTTTATATGATTTTATATTGATTTATGAATTTATTAACTATTTTCTGAATATTTACAAAATTATTTTATAAAGCTAGGAATCGTCCAACCTCAACCGTTTTTACGTTTTTACAACCCAAAACTCTTCCGAAAACTCCTTCTTAACCTAATCTGGTAATTCCGGACATTTACCATGTTTTGACTTTTTCGACCCGGATTACGGTTTGACCCGTGCGCGGCCCGGCGCGATATTTTCGATACGCTAACCCTTTTCGATAACATTATCTCCGTACAATCGTTTTATAAAAGCCCGGTTTTGATAATTATCTGAAATAGGATGACGTTTATCCAAAACAGGATAGTGCTTATCCAAAACAGGATAGTGCTTATCCAAAACAGGATAGTGGTTATCCAAAACATGATAGTGTTTATCCAAAAAGGATAATGTTTATCCAAAACAAACGTATTTATCGATCCAACACGATCCAGAATGTACTAATATTCTGTAAATATAAATAGCCCTTTCTTATTTCATTTTCACGCGTAAAATCATAATCAGACAGTACAAACCCTAAAAACCAGAGAAAACTTTATTAAAACACCGTATTCTTGAAAATCAATCGCACAAATGAAGGCGTTATCGAACTCCGATCCGGGCGTGCAATATATCAAAACGAAGCTCTCAAAATTCCCTTTCTGAATCAACCATTTTTTCCCAGAAATCAAGAGGAAGCGAGACATAGAAAAGGAAAACAAGTGGTTAGTGAGTGGGAACCAATTGACAAGTGTTAGTGAAGTAAAAAAGAATTGATAAGGCAAGTGTCCCTGAACTTTCTTGTAATATACTTGTGAACACTTTTGAACTCTTTTCATTATGTTGTAATTATTCCCAGTAATTCCTATTCTATATTGCAAGTACTTTGAAGTACTTAACCCAAAACCCTGATTCTTATTGATCTTGAGCCGTGAGCCTGATTTCTTGTAAACCCTTGATTGTTGAATTCTTGGATACGAACCAGACATAACCGATACTACTCCATAAATACATATCTACCACATACCGATCTTTGATATGAGATTGTTTATCCGACGAAACTTTATGCCTTGTATAACTAGAGACCATTCCTTGTAACCTTTGCACCCTTGGTCTTCTACACTTTGATTCTTTTCTTGAATTGAAAGTCAAGCTTCTTGTTAACCTTGTTATACCTTTCTGGTGTTGTGAAGCACCTTATGCTTCAAGATAAATGTTATTTATGATTCAGTTTATTTAATTACATTGCTTATCATGTTATTACTATGGAATTGGATTGTTTTTAAATATGGACCAGATTTGTGGTCAGACCAGATTCGTGGTCGTATTAGGCCAATGTGTGCCTTGGATCCAGTATATAGAGCAAAGCTGGGAGCCTTGCTCGGGGTTAGTGCGTGACTGATTAGCAGCCTAACCTTGGTTTTTAAAATAAAAGTGAATATCCAATTCTAATCATTATTTATCAGGAAACTTGATTCCCTATATCATTTCAATTGATCATTATTAAATCTCAGTGCTGTCATTGTGACTTGCTGAGCTGGTTAGCTCACTCTTGCGAATATGTTTATGTTCTTTTCCAGTTAAAAAGGAATTTGGTGATGGCGAGGATCCCCAGTCGAGTGTGCCAGCTAGGTTTACAGGTTGAAGTGGAATGAGATAGCGGAAGTTCTGTGGTTTAGTGTGAGCTAAAAGTTTGTAATAAAGTTTGACTTTAAATGTAAGATAAATAAATTTGGGATTTGGTACGTTTGTAATAAATAAGGTTGTGGCTTGTGGACATACTTTAAACTGTTGCGATCCTTGATTGTGGTAAGTAGGGTCATTACATATATTATTATACTCATAAACAGGTTTAAATATGGTGTGTGTATGTGTTATGGGCCCCAAACTTCTGATCCGGGTTTGGAGGGCGTCACAATTTCTCTACAGTTTAAATTTTAGAATTCTCGATAACTCAGAACTTAAACAATTTAATTTAATAAATTATTTCAGTAAAATACTTTTGATATAAAATCAATTCTAATTTTATGTTAATTTCAATTAAATAAATTAGAATAAATTAGTCCAAAAAGAATAAACTAGGTATTTACACAACATCTTGATAAGTCACTAGTTAGTTCTTAAGAGTCATGAAAGTGACATCCCGACATGAGTTCTCTATAAGTCATGTGACTTCTCTACAAGAAATTTCCAACCGTTCATTTTTCTCTTGTCGATTAGTCACATCTCTACCCTATAAATACCCAGACATCTCAACAGAACCCCTCATTACGCTTTCGAGATCTCAATTGACCTACTTTCTGCGATTTTTCACCATTCTCAACTATTTCAAGCTTTTTTTCTCTCAAAACACTTACCCACTATAACCCAAACTCTTCAATGGCTGCTAACAACGTGAGGTATATTATAACCAAGGATGGAACCAACTACCTGGCTTTCGTAGATCCAACCCAAGGACTGATAACTTTAAGTGTTTTATCAAGTTTATTCTTGATTCTTATCTTTCAGGAGGTCTAATTGCAAACCCAGTGCTCTACTTTGGTGTTATAAATGAATTATTGGACACTGCAGTTATCAATGCCATTTTTTATGACAATCAAGCAGTTTCCATGGTGGTTAACTACACTATCAGGGGTATTGATGTTGAGTTCAATGCTGATGACATCAACAAAGCTTTGGGCATTCCTACAAAAAACTTTGTTGAAGCTCTTACAACTCAGTAATTGGATGAATTCATGGATTTCATACACTATAGTGAAAAAATTGACATGGCTAGAATAAACAAGAAGAACCTGATGAGGGAATGGTCATTTGTCTTTGACTTCTTAATCAGGGAATTCACATGCAGGAAAACTAGCTATGATAACATTTCAAGTGTGGTGCAAAATTTGGTGTAATCTATGGCCTACAACAAGCACCTGAACGATGGAAGCCTAATATTTGAAGAGCTAAGCACAAGGCTCATAATGCCTTTGGTAATTAGGGGTAAGGATATCTTTTTTCCTAGATTTATTATGTCTACTTTAAACCATAAAGTTAATGACATACATATACTATATGGTATAAACAGAAATGAAATAGGCATCTGTAAACAAGTGTCCAAAATTTTATTAGGATCATATAATACAAAGAATCAGGTTAAGGTTAGGCTAAGTATCACTGACTTTATATTGGAGAAATTTAAAACTTATCCTTATCTTATGTCTGACATGAGAAGTACTATAATTTCTAGTTCAGCTATGGCTTTTGCACCCGTAGAAGCACCCAAATAGGATAACACACAGGGGCCTTCCACAGCTGAAACCCTTTCTTCAAAATCACTAGAGGCTAGGAAACAAACTACTCCATCCTCTTAAAGGGATGGAGTTAGTAAAAAGAAGAGGAATCAATCAACACTAATAGTTAGTGAGAGTGGTGAGAATCAAATAAAAACTGAGTCACCCTTGGTCAAAATCCAAAGAATCAAAAGAAAAATGAGCTGGCCACTCAAATATACACCTCTGCATCTTCTCAAAAAGACGTAGTTGTAACACAGGGGCCTAAACAGACTCTAGGGGAACCTTCTCAACAAGGTGTCACTATTAAATCAAGCATTCTCCCAATGGATCATGTAATGAGTATATGCTCCCTCTTGAGCACTCTCAAGAGGGTGAAAGAAGTCAATTAGTTGGCACACACTTAGAGGGCATATCAATTGAAACTCCCTCATTTATTCAGTGGGAGTTTCCAACACTAATGCCCAAGCTCACAAATCTTATCTCTAATTTTTTTTTAAATTATTATGAAGGGCTTGAATCATCTTCTCAAGCCCAACCAAAATCAAGTGAAACGGTTCATGAAACTATGATCAACACTCAGGAATAATCTTTAGATAGTGAGAGGCTTCATGCTGAGGTAGACCTTGATGACACCATAAAAAACACAGGGGTTTCATCAGTTTTCAATGAAGACCCTGTGCAAGTTTCCAATGCACATTCATGTGCACAACAGTCTTCACAGACTGATGGTTTCAGGGTAGTACTCTTGAGGGGGAGCTACTCAAATCCTCTCCAATTCAATTGGAGGTTTCTCATGAAGAAACAACTCCCCTTAAAACTTTAGTTGAAATTGCTTTGACAATTGAAGCAGTGACGGCCTCAACCCCAGGGTCAAGAGTTGATGTCACAAACAATAATAAAACAGAAATATAATACAACTAAACTCACAATAATATATATCCATGATTTATGTGTTTTTAGGGTTTTTATGAATTTCCCCCAAATCGTCTACGATCGACTAGAGTTCTTTTATATTTCGATCGATATGGATATGTTCACCATATAGGGCGCGTCCTGTCATTTGCTTGTTGCATAACTTAATCAAAATAGATTAATTTCTCTTGACGAAGATAACTAGGATGCGTCATCATATAAGAATGCGTCTTACACCATTATTTATTTATTTTTAGTTGACTCCTTGCGATAGACACCTAGGACGCAACCTGGTACAAAATCCCTTATTTTCACTTTCTTTCTTCTTTTCCCTATGCTATGTGTGTCCTTCTCTTAACGCGTCTTTATTATTCTCTTTCTTTTCTTTAAGTCATGGGCGTGTCCTCAAAATCTTTTTCCTTCTTTTTTCAGCTGGAGGACGCATCTCCATCCTCTCTATTTCATCCATTCAAGGCTTTCAATATATGCCTTGGGCTTGATTCTCCACCTCCCATTACTTTCAATCCTGAACTACCTGAGTCTCACAAGACTAATTCCTTCCTAGAGGTTGAAGCAAGTTCCTTAAGGAACTTAAATCCAAAAACTCCATTATGTCACACTCAAGTAACGAATCCATGGATGACATTCCCTTGACTGCAAGAACTAGAAAACTAAAATGCAAAAGAGTTCTTCAGACCAAAACCAACCTGACCATAGAATATTGGACCGACGATGAGGTCATCCCTATAACCATACATCTGGCATCACGCATGATTCTTTGAGGATGACGCATCACCTATCAAGGATGCGTCTTTATAACATAACGCGCTATCTATTTACAGCGAACGTGAGTTCGAAAAAAGGGCTCCTAAACCTGAAAAATATCCTATATCTCCCCAAAAGTCAAATCCTCCACTCGATCATTGGGAACCAGCTGATGTGGAGCTTGATTTTGATTGGAAGGAGCTTGAGAACCTTCATGAGGCAGAAAATAATTTTTAAAGAAAGAAGGACACGAGCTAGCTTGTGTCGGCCTCAGCTCTAGTGCAATAGACTTAGAGATTGGGTGGAACATGAAATATTATGACATTGAGGGCATATGGGTGCGCCCTCTTTACAAGATGAGGCCCCATCTCTTTAACATGGAGAATCTAAGAATTCCCAGGATGGTGCTTACTCCAAAGCTCATTTCTCTTGGTGTGGGTGACCCCTTGCACCCAGACATTAAAAAGATCTTGAAATGGTATGACATGGCCCCCGTTCAATTTTCTCCAAATTCATACAAACTGGCATGGGCCTTGTATATCATGTACCACGACTTGGAGTTGGGCGCGCCTTCCATGAAGGAGTTTTGTTATTTTTTTAGTATCAGAAAGTCCATCCCAGGGTATCTTTTCTTGGTTGTCAACAAATGGTTGAACAACAAAGGCTTTAATGAAGGCCAAGTTAGCCATGAAAGAGATTGGAAGGAGCCATTCTTCTATGTTTATGACGTCAAAAGGGCTTGTGTTCGCTTTAACTTGGAGCCAAGTAAGTGATACCATGAGGGCGCATCCTATTATCCAAGACGCGTCTTCTCCCTACCACCTCTTTCCTTTTCTTTTTAATAATATTCTTGTTTCCCTTCTAGATAAAATAACTCAAAAAGAGTTGATTGGGAGGAAAAGAAAAGGGTTGAAAAGGTCTTGAAATATGCTGAAAAGCATTTTAACCTCAAGGACATGATTACCGAGGCCAATCTCAAAAGAGTTGGTGCTCTTTCAATATGAGTAGGTTCTATTTGCAAATACCGCGAGTTTTACAATGGTAAACCTGTTCCCACAGCCTTTAAGAAAGCTAGAGGACTTAGTGCTGCATAATTGGTCTAACTTGATATTAGCAGACAAGTGGACTTAGAACAGGGTAAGAATTATCATACCTAGGACACGTCATAGCACCTGTGGCATATCATATACTTTTATATGCATGATCTTTTTTCTACCTGACATATACACATGTTTTTATAGTCCTCATAGGGCATGCCTTAATATCAAGGATGTGTCATGTTTAATTTATATTCGTAATATGCTTTGGACGTGTCATAGTGTTAGGACGCGTCATTTTTTAGAGATGCATAACTTTGGTGTTCAAACTCTGTAAAATTTTATAATACCTTTCATTGTTGCAAATTCGCTAGCTATGGTTTCCTTTTAATTACATATGTAAGACACGTCATCCTTTATGGGCATGCTCATGACTAATTTTTTGGTATGTTTCTTTGCAGACATGACTTCTCTGCCCAAAGGATTTGCTATTAGTGCCTCCAGAAAACAGAAAGCTGGGAGGACCAAGCATGCTGCTGCAAAAACTGATCCAAAGATTATTGAAACAACTCTGGTGGAAATCATGTGGCCCCTTCTACTCCAACTGTTGTGGCCCCTTCTCCTCCAAAGATTATTGAAACAACTCTGGTGGAAATCTCAAACAGGGAGGACGCGCCCTCTAAGCGCCAGAAGACTGTTCCGGATGATCAATTATTCCTTCTCAGATACGTGGGCGTGTCCTCTTCTGGATTTTTCTCTGAAGAGGAGGTGAAATGATGGACTTTCAAGACAGAAGAGCAAACTAACCAGGCTATGGTGAGGGCTGCAGCTGAGCTTCACCTTCACTCAAGGCAAAATGCTAATATGGCTGCCAGATTGAGGGCGCGTCTTGCTGCTAATGATGATAAAAGCAAAGCTGAAGAAAAAAATCAGATCTTTGAAGAAAAGCATCACATTTCTTACCAAGGAAAAAGATGTTGAAATCCTTGCATTACAGCTGGACAAGGCGCATCTTGATGGGCATGTCACTATTATGGAGAAGGCTGTTGATGAAGTTACTGCTGCAAACTCTAAAATGCAATTAGACTTAGATATTCTCAATGATGACAGAGTGCATGGCTGGAGAGAAGAGAAGAAGTTGGTGCACCAGGCTGGATTTACAACTGGTTTTGAGGAGAGATGTTCTGGTTTCATTATAAATGATCCAGAATACACCTTTTCTAAGTTTAATGTAGAAACCCAAAAATGGGTAAATAATTTCAAGGTCAGGGCTACTGAGTCCATCAAGAACAAAAGAATCATCTTTGGTTTAAAGGAGGATGATGCGTCCCATGTGCCTTCTCCACTTCAAGCTCAACCTGCCCAATCTCCCCAAAAAGATTAAAACAAACCACAGGACGCGCCTCCTACTTAGGATGCATCTTCTTTTATAATAATGCAGTTTCCTAAAAAACTTTAGAGTTGTAGGTCCCTTTAAACCTTGCAATTTGTAATCATATGACTTGTTATTCCTGAATTTTGTTTGATGATGCTTTCCCAAGGTTCCTTGTCTTGAATTATTTTTATGCACATTTTCTTTCATGTTTATCTTTTATCAATTTCCTTTAACAAGTCATATGGTGGGCGCGTCTTCGTGTCAAGACGCATTTTCGTTTATCTAAGATAACTCTCAGGATACTTTTTCAAATGAGGATGCGTCCCCATTACAACTATATCCAATTTTTCCTTAGTTTTTCTTGTATATAAGCCGTTTTTAATATTAACCCCTTTATACTATAAGCCAAGGGTTATATTGTTAGGGTGCGTCTTCACTTCAGGAGGCATATACCTTACTTACTAATTTAATTCAAGCATCATAAACTATCATCAACATCATGAGGGATATAAGGGCGCGCTTTCATGATTTTCATGCAAGTTATCATTACATAACTCTGTTTCCAGGACACGTTTTTTCTTGAGGACGCGTCATATATTTTTTAAACACTTTGTCTTGCAATAAAATCAATAAAAACAATTGATGAATTTTGAAGAAATTTTCAAAGTCTTTATTAATAATGCGCTCCAGTGTAAAAAGTGCATCGGTCCCATGGCTACTATGCTCTGTGGGGAATTTATTTGAAAATACGATCCTGGAACCGGTTCTAAGGTAAGATAGTACATGCACTACTCCCACGGCTAGGAGGAATTTTATTGCTTCTAGTCTATGATTCGGGCACAGCCCTACTTAAATCAACTGAAAATATAAATAATATATAAGGGGCCACAACCGCGCCTTAATGATAATACTTTCGGAGGTGCTCCGCATTCCATGCTCACGGAACAAGCTTTCCTTCCAAGTCTTCAAGGTGGTATCTCTCCTTCCATAAGATTGCCTTTATTTTGTTTGTTCCTTCCCAATTAGCTCCAAACACTCCATGTTGGGGATTCTTTGTGTTTGGTATCACCTTCCTGAGCACCAGATCTCCTACCTTCAGAAGCTGTCCCTTTACTTTCTTATCATAGTACCTTGTGACACGCTATTGATATGCTGTGAGCCTTAACTGGGAATTCTCCCTTGTTTCTTCCAAAAGATCCAAGTGAAGTCTCTGGTTATTTCTGCATCTTTCTCCGTGTAACGATCTGTGTGAAGTGATCCCGAACCAATTTCCACAGGAACTATAGCCTCGTACCCGTGAGTGAGCATAAATGGAGATTCCCCCGTAATAGCCCTTCAAGTTGTGTTGTAAGACCACAACACCTTTTGGAAGTTCTTCAGGCCAATTCCCTTTGTGTTCTGCCCACTTGGTCTTGAGGGTATGCTTTATTATCTTGTTGACAACCTCTCTTTATCCATTGTTCTGAGGATGATAGATTGCTGTGAATTCCTTCTTAATCTTTAAATCCTCACATAGTTGTCGCAACTCCTTGCTATCAAACTACTTTCCGTTGTCAGATACAGGTTTGTAAGGAATTCCAAATCTGCATACAATAGTTGAACACAAAGTCTTTGATTTTCTTCGCAGTGATAGTTTCCAATGGCATAGCCTCGGCCCACTTAGTAAAGTAATCAACTGCAACCACTGCATACTTGACATCTTCTTTAGCTTTCGCTAATTCTCCAATAAGATCAATTCCCCATATGGAAAATGGCCATGGACTCACCATAGGTGTCAAATGTGTTTCTGGCATAGATGAGTAATTTGCAAAATGTTGGCAGTGATCGCATGCTCTAACGAAGTTCGTAGCATCCTCCTTCATTATAGGCCAATAATAACCTTGGCATTGAACCTTCTCGCAAATGAGTTACCCTCCGAGTGATTACCACAAATTCCTCCATGTACGTCCCTTAAGATGTAATTTCCCTCTTCTTATCGACACATCTGAGCAGAGGTTGATTGAAGCCTCTCTTATATAAAACTTCATCATACACCACATACTTTGCAGCCTGGTAGCGGAAACGTCGAGCTTTAAATTTATCCTTAGGGAGTGTTCCCTTGTGAATGTAGGCAAGGATAGACGTCATCCATGTTTCCTTGGGAGCCTCATCTACTTGCATCACCTGTACCTCTGGGATACTAGGAATCTCCTGGATTTCCAAGAGTATAGATCCCAATAACACGGCTTCTTGTTGACACCCCATTTTTGCCAGAGCATCCGCGTTGCTATTCTTTTCTCGTGGTACACATTCCAGTCTAACCTCCTTGAACTTTCCAATCATCTTCTTTGTGCACCTGAAGTACAATTTTGTTCGCGGTCCTCGAGCTTGAAATCTCCCATTTACTTGGTTTACCACCAATTCTAAATCACTTTTCACAATTAGATTCTGCACTCCCATCTCCTGAATAATCTTCAAGCCATTAATCAATGCTTCATATTCCGCGTCATTGTTCGTAGCATAGAACTTAAAATGGATTGCGCTCATCAGATGATGGCCTTCCGGAGATACAAACACTATACCTGCACCTGCTTCTCCATTGTTAACTGCTCTATCCACATGCAAAATCCACCATGGGTGTGGAGGCTCTTCTTTCTGCAATAAGTCCACCACTTCTTCAGGATGGGGATGATACAATGCTACCAGAGCCTTATCATCAATTTCAGAATCAAACTCCAAGAGAAAATCAGCTAGAGCTTGCCCTTTGATCGTTGTGTGGGGCATGTATTCCAAGTCAAACTGCCCCAATTCCACAGCCCACGTTAACATCTTTCCTGATCATTCTGGTTTGTAAAGGACCTACCGCAGGGGATATGCTGTACGAACCTCAATTCTGTGCGCTTGAAAATACGGGCGTAACTTCCTTGATGTGAGGGTTAACGTATAGACCATATTCTCCATGCTGGTATAGTGAGTCTCAGCATCATGCAGTCACTTACTCACATAATATACTGGTGATTATTGCGCATCCTCTTCTCTTACCAACACCGCGCTGATTGAATATTCTGAAACTGCAAGGTATAGAATTAGAGACTCCCCATCCAATAGTTTTGACAACATGGGAGGGTTCCCCAGTTGTTCCTTGATCCTTCTGAAAGCTTCCTCACACTCCGGTATCCACACAAAATCTTTCCCTGCCACTTTAATTGCCTTAAAGAATTCCTTGTATTTGTCGAATGATTTAGATACAAATAGATTCAACGCAGTGATTCTTCCAGTTAAGCTTTACACTTGCTTTATACTTGTGGGAGACTTCATGTCTAGCAATGCTTTAATTTTAGCAGGGTTGGCCTCAATCCCTCTGTGATTGAAAATGAATCCAAGGAACTTGCCTGACTCCACACCTAACGCACATTTTTGCGGGTTTAACTTCATGCGGAACCTCCTTAGGATGGTGAACATCTCCATGAGATGTTTGACATGGTCATTTGCCTCTTTTGATTTTACGACCATGTCATCAACATATACTTCCATTGTCCTTCCAATCTGATTTTTAAACATCATGTTCACCAACCTCTGGTAAGTCACGCCCGCATTGATCAACCCGAATGGCATCCCTGTATAGCAATATAACCCTCTATCAGTGATGAAGGATGTATGCTCCTGATCGGGGCCGTACATTGGAATTTGATTATAACCGGAGTATGAATTCATGAAGCTTAATAGGGCGTACCCCGCTGTTGCATCGACCAACTGATCAATCCGTGGCAGCAAAAAACTATCCTTTGGACAAGCTTTATTAAGATTTATGAAATCTACACACGTCCTCCACTTCCCATTCGGTTTTTTTACAAGCACCAGATTTGTGAGCCACTTAGGATAGAAAGATTCCTTGATTAGCTCAACTTCCAACAGTCGATCTACCTCTTTTTTTAACGCTATTACCCTCTCTCCGCTCAACGGGTGACGCTTTTGTCATATGCCCGTGCAATTAGGAAAGATGTTCAAACAATGACACATTACGCTCGGGTCAATATCAAACATATCTGAATGACTCCATGCAAAGACATCGAGATTCTTCATCAAAAAATGGGTGAGCCTTCCTCCCATCTCATAGCTTAACTGAGATCCCACCTTCAATATCTTTCTCGAATCATCCTTGTCAATAGGGATAGATATCTTGTCCTCAGCTGGCCCTGTTTTTTCAGCAGGCATTGGGATCCTAGGATCCAGATCTAAATCAAAGTCTCGGGGGTCTTCCACCTCCATTCCTGAATTTGAGGGCGCATCCCTATAGGTGAAGCATCCACCTCAGGACAAAACATAGTTTTACACATTGCAGGTGAAGAGAGCGCGCCCTTCTTTTGAGGAGCATCAACCTCTCATACAATTTCATTCTCCAAGGACGCATCCTCCTTTTGAGGAGCATCTACCTTGGAGTCAATTTTCAAGCTTTGAAAGGTTTCACTCCTTCCTTCCAATCTTTCTCCACTCTTTTTGCACAACGTCTCCTTCATGATTTAAACTTCTTCCACACTACGAATTCTCGAAACATTCCCTAGCACCAAAGCAGAGGTGTTAGTCACACAAGCTTCTTCCTCCTCCGGGTCTTCCACAAAATAGTGGGTGTGAACTTCCCCATTTAGCTTTACTTGGATATCTGTCGTATCTTCTTCGGGAAGGCCCTTTCCTTCATACCTTCTCCTGCGAAATTCTTTAACAGCCTTATGGTAACAATCACGTGATTCGTATTGCGATCCCCTCAAGCTGCCTACTGCGCTAGGCGTAGGGAACTTTATCATTAGGTGATGTATCGAGGTTATTACTCTGAAGGCCCGTAACCAAGGTCTACCCACCAGCACATTGTTCACGAATTCTTGATCCAAAATTTTGAATTCTATTATTTGAGTAACAGACGTAGCTCCTTCCTCAAGTTTAATAGGAAGCCTAATCGAACCAATAACCCTTACTGCTTTCCCATTGAAACCATAGACATGCACATCTTCAAAGTTCATATCACTATCTGGGAAACCCAATTTCTTGTACGTGTTGTAGTACAAGATGTTCATAGAGCTTCCATTGTTCATGAAGACTCGATGTACATTCATCATCCCAATAAGAATAGTTATCACCAACTCATCGTTATGGGGATGATGCACCCATCTTGACTCCCTTTCCCTGAAAGTAATATCAGCAGACTAACCTTTGAAACTTTCAGTGGTCTATCCTCCAAGCTATGAATGTTGGTGAGTGGTTGATGTCGCGCTTCTCTGGCATTCCTCTCCAATATGGATGTCCCCCAAAATTTGCTCTAATACTTCCAGCCCTTTGGAACTTAACATCTGCTAGCTTCTCATCAATGTCTTATTGTGGGGGATGCCTCTCATCTTTCCCCTTGTCATCATTTCCACTGCGTCGCTTCACCTTGTCAATCCACTCCCCCAGATACCCAGCCTTGATCAACTCTTCGATTTCGTCTTTTAAGTGACGGAATTCATGGGTATCGTGTCTGGTAGACTCATGGTACTCACAGTACTTCTTCTTGTCTCTACTATGCCATGAGGTCAGGTGGTCTAGTTTCTTGAAGATTCTCATGTTCTTGTTTACTTCAAAGATGTAATCAATGGATGCCGCCAAGGGAATATAATTGCTTATCCTTTTTTATAATTCGACGGGGGACTCCACTCTCTCTGCATGCTCGTGGCAATTATCCTGTTGGGGCTCCAAGAGTCCGTCGATATTCTGGACTTGCAGACATATCCCTCCTCTTAGATCGCCCCTTTGAGTTATTGGTGTTATCATTCTTTCTGGTCTCGGCGAGTGACTACTCGATCGCTCTGAAAGATTCATCCTACGCAAGTACATCATCTAATGACACAAGGTCTTTTCCTTGTATTATTTCCAGAAATATGTTCCCACACGTAGACCAGCTATAAAGAGTATTTTCAGTTTCTCATATGTCGCGCCTCTCACCAAGGTGGACTCTGTATTGAACCATTTAAGTCTGAAGTCAAGCTTTCTTCTTTCTTCTATTTCATGCTTGCTAGTGTGGTGACAGGTGGGGTATACTTCACCGCATCTTAAAAATGAGTCAAAAACAAGGTTATCATTTGTTCCCACGGCATGATAATTCCTGGACCAAGTTTCTGAAACCACTGTTGGGCACCTTCTCTAAAGGTGGCTGCCAAAAGACGACACCGCACCAAGTCAATACTTGATATACATCCATTTCTATGTTGAAACGTCCCAAGAACTCCACGGGGTCATATTTTCAGTGAAATTGCAAGTCATTGGTTGGGTTTCTATTTCCAACGGTAACTGTGTTTCCTTACTATAGCAGAGACGGTGGATGGGGCTTGCGCAGTCGCTATAACCCTTCCTCCTTCCAGATAGTTGAGCAGCCTCTTCAGATCATTCATATTAAGCTTTCCAACTTCAGGAATGGTTTGAACATTGAGTTGTTGGGGTTGCTCCACAACTTATTGTTGTTCCCCTTGGTTACCCCCGGGTGTAGTGGTGGATCTTGCCGCCCCTCACCTTGAGGATGCGGCTGTGGTATATTCCCATCTTGATTTTGTACATCCCCTTCTGCACGAGGTTCCTCCTGGCTACGTCTTGGTATTTCAACGTTGTTTTGCAACTTTTCTTGAATTCGGATGACGTCCCTGTCATGAGGACGCGTCCTGGAGCCATTGCCCGTAGCACTGTGAGAAGCTATAGGAAAAATGACAGGGGCTTCTTCCACTAAGAGCGCGCCCTCTCATCTCCCATGATATAGAGCCCTTCCATGATGGTATCCATAATTCCCCGTCCATTCCTCGGATAGCCTCGACCATAATTCCCAAACCTTCCACGTGGAGAGGCACACTCATGTTTTAGGTGCCACACCCTATCATCCCTTGAATATGTAGCAGGCACACGCACTGTATTATGGGGCCTCGCTTCTCCACCATTTCCTACCTTTTGCCATTCTAGCAACAACATCCTCAAATCGTCATCTTCCAACCTTATGATAAGTCTCCTCTTCAGGGTCGAAAAATCCCTTTTTTCCTCATCTTGATTCTGGATATTCTCCACACGGTGACGCTCGTCCACCATACGCCCAGACCTATAGAGATGCGGGACAACCTGATTGTCGATACAAGGCATCTCTCTCCCATCGATGTCCTCATCGATAAGTTCCACAATAGGCTCGACATCATCAAAGTATTCCAAGCGCCGCAGAGTGATTCAAAGGTTTCCTCCATTAGCTCGGTTGCGAATATCCTGGGTGTCTCCGTCAACCATGGGAGCTTTGCCCGTAGTATGTCTATGGTGGGGGACACGACGACCTCTCCTTATTTGCGACGCTTCATTGTGCTCAACCTTGAGTTAAAGTTGTTCAGAGTGTCCCCATGCGATACAGCTGCTCCAAGATATCAACATTGCTGATGAGACTGGCGGTGTTCCTCCCATATCTGGAGCTCGCGGAGGATCCGTATGTTTTTGGGGCACGTATGTTTCATGCCGAGTATAACCTCCCTTACCATCTCCCTCGGATCTGCTATCATTTCCATCATGAGAACGTCCATCACAATTGTAAGACATCTTTTCCTCCTAAGATTATAATCTTGATCAGCCACCCCTCCTTCCTTCTAGCGCTAATTTGTTGACGAAGGAATTTGGTAACAACAAAGTTTGAGGTTCTCTCGCTGGAATCAAGATCTGTGATGGTGGTTCTTGCCAGAAAATCAAGCGGTGTGTGTGGTTATGCGTTAATTGGTGGTTTAGATTGATTAGGATAAGTGGTGGCTCCTTATCAGCTCTCAACTTCTTACCCTCTCAATGTGCCTACGTACCCATTATATAGGAATCAAGCCTGACTTAGTTCTTATAAATCTAATGGGCTTAGACTTCTCATTTCTAGGCCCGGTAGAAGTCCTTCTAGAATCCATCTTTCGCTAGCTTTAGGAATGTCCAACTATGAGGCCCAACCGCAAAGGCCCAAGGCTCGTCCGTAATCGTAGGACTTCACGGATAGTGCATCTCCCTATGCAAGGATAACACTCCGCTACAGCTATCTCCCTTGATTTACGAACACAGGTATAGCCACGGTTCACCCCACATGCCGGACGTGTCCCTGTCCCCCAAATGAGGATAACCCACAGATAGCGGGACAGGTGATCCCAAGCTTTTGGATACAAAGCGCAGGTGGACTCCAAAGTTCTCCAATGAGGACACTCATTGAATACAAGAACAGAGTTCCCAGAGCACACACCAAAGTTAACCACACATCCCTAATGAGGACACCGTTGAATACAGGATAAGGATTTCAATCATTAGGCATACCCCCAGAGGCCTTCAAGCTTTTCTCGGACATCCCCCTCCTTGACCGTCTTAAGGAGGGAATTCTTTAAAGAGTGCCTGCAAAAAATATGTTAGTAAACACATCGATATTCCTCTTTCCATACTTACCTTATCCTCTAGATATCCTTGTTTACCTCGTCCTACATGAGGACAAGCCCGACTATCCAAAAGTATGCATCTCCCAAGGACAGGATGCATCCTTTCCCGTGGAATGCACACATTTACCTTGTATTAACATGTGGACAATCTATCTTGTCAATTCTTACCCATGCAAGGCACGTCCTAAGCTCTGACACATCCTAGATGCATTGAGATTTCCTCCACATCCCTTGGCATAGCAACCTTGACCTCAAATGACCCAAATCACATAGTCTGGTCAATGTTGGACGCGTCCTATATAGGGCGCATCCTCCATTAGCACATTACACCCTACAACTTAATCATTCATCTCTTTGCCCCAATTTAGTTTCAATTAACCCATTCTTGACATAGAACCATTTATAACCAAATTTTGGCTATAACATATTGGTTTGTAATTTGTATTCTAATATTGGTTTGTATTTGAGTACTTGGATATATATATATATATATATTCCAACTTTTCCCTGATAGACTTGGTGTATCTTGCTATATGTTCATATATTAGTTTCTTGGTGTAATGTACAAGCTTTCAGTTATCCATTTCAACAAGTCCAATAATGTATTGTTGCATTTCTGTTTTCCGAAATGTACTTCAATAAAGGAAACTTCTACAATTTTACAGCACTAGGTTAGTTTGTTGGGTCTAATGATTTTTTTAACTTCTGCAATTATTTGTATGCTCACTGCTGATGATTCTTCTTATTTTAGTTCGTGAGCTGGATGTGTTATTATTATTTTAATAATTATTATTATTTTATGGGCTACATATAAAAATTTCAATTATATTTGTTATTTATTGTATTGGGTTAAATCAATTGATCAAATAAGAAACCCACTTAGATTTTAATTTATGTATGGACCTAATAAGTGGATACCTAATACCAGGACACCCATCAAAGAGAGCTATTGAGTAACCCTAAGGAGTACTTGGTTGAGGAAGACAACAATCAATAATATTATTCAGATTCAGATACCGTTACAATTAGAGCCTTATGGATTTAGGTACACTTCTGCCTTCTGTTTAATCTCGATAATTAGATATGATGATTACGGTCCTTGTCTCAATTTTAGAGAATTATATGTTTATAGAATTATTAGATTTTAACAATCGGCATTAGAGCCTCTTCTATTTAGTTATCGGATATTGATCCATGTCATTTGTTTTATGTGGTTGAATCTGTTCGGTTAATTGTTTGCTGAAATTTTTTAATGTTCTCTATATGAAAGCATGTAGTATATTTGTTTGTATAATACAACAATCAAATTTATGTTTTCGGCTTTAAATTTTCTTGAACAAGCATGTCTTTTAGTTGGTTGAATATAATAACTATGACAT